>NC_045172.1:5420993-5435993 GCF_900700415.2 Clupea harengus
AACAGTCCCAAAACAGCAGTCTGCAAAACACAGAGTTGGGGGAAAAAACATGAGGCTCATTTGTAAATGTACATTTTTACATTATGCATGATAGAGCAGACACAAGCATGAAAGGTTTTAATTGATGGCCCAGGAAGAGAATGAATAATCCAACGCTGTTATACAACCAATGTATTGAGCTTTGGACATTAAAAGGGTAGGCCTACACCAAAAAGTCAATTTCTGTTGACATTCAACTTCAAAAACGATCAGTGTTTGAAAATATCACATGCTTCTCAGTGATTTGATCTGCTCTGAGGTCGCATCTGAAGAGAGAGCATTTCAATACGGGATACGGAAAGGGAGTTGCCTTGGTGATGACCCAGGATTTGGGCCAAATCTGGTCCAAAGGTGATGCAGGTCAAGATCAGATCATTTGTAGAGTCAGATAGAATCACAGTAAGCCATTTATTGATGTATAAAACATAACAGGACTGACATAGAGGACTTAATGTGATCTCAAGTGGTTTAGAAATTAAAAAGGAGGGACAAAATGTGTACCTCAAATTTGTGTGGAGGACACTAACATAGAAGGCGTTGTTTGATATAGCCACAAGGGTTTTCTCTACTGACCATATCTCAAGTCATGTCTGTGCCAACAAACAGAAGAACATTCCTATTTTAGGAGGAAAAGTAGGGTGAAGAGGGTTAAGACATTTAACATTTTGGACGTATAGAGGGGAGTGAGGGCATTGGTGAGCTGTGTGAGAGCCTGGTGAGAAATCACCATGGTGCACCGTTAGGACATATTCAGCACTTAAGTTCTGTAGCAGATAAGAATGCCAAAGTACATACACACACACTCACACATATACACACACACTCACACATACACACATACACACCAGATAGGAATGTCAAAGTACAGTGTCTGTGTGTGCTTGTGTGTGAGTTGTGTTGTGTCATGATCTTCCTTCTTGGTTTTAGGAGAGTGAGAGACAGAGGGTGTGACATTGAAAAACTGTACAAACAATAACCTCATTTACAAAACTAAGATCTGCTGTTCACAGTGACAAATTCAGTGCAAACTGGCTATCTGAGAACAGGACATCCTAGCTAAGCGTCGGCGCTTCCTGACCGCCGTCTAACGCCTCTCAGGGAGCTCTCCTAGACCCTCTCCTAGACCCTCTTCCAGAGCCCTGTGGGACCACTGGGACTTCAAGGCCTGAGTGTCAGCTTCCACTCTGAAGAGTCCTGAGACGACTCTCAGATGAGGAAGATAAGAACAGAGCTGGAGGGAAGGTGGAAATAACCTCCTTCACAGATGCCCTCTTCTACTGAACTTTTCTTCTCTTTTTTTTTGCTTTTGCTTGGTTTTTTTTGTGTGTAGAAGGACCAGCCTGCTTTGGTACATAGGAGGACTTTAACCTGGCAGAAAACTGATCGTGATGAGGTTACCAGCCCAGGGCAGCCCTTCATCAGCGGAGGAAAAACTAAAGAAGACTTTGACGTGAGGGTGAAAGGCTAACTGCAGCAGCGGTAGCTTCGCCTGGAGAAGGAAGCAGAGCGCGGAGAGATGAGAAACACTAGCTTCTCCCACTCGTTCTGTCGGAGGATGATTCAACAGTGTTGCCGTGGAGGCTTGCGCGGAGCTGTTGCCTGGCACCCTTTTACTTGTGATGCACAAGATATTTCGCTGCACGGCAGGAGCTGTGGACGATATTAAAGCCCCGTGGATGCAACCTCAGTAGTTACTCACTTCTCAAAACCTAACCTGGGGCTAGAAACAACGAAGGGAAGTGAATCAATATGGCAGGCCTCCCCCATCAAACCTTACACTTTTCTTCCCTGCTCTTTGGTTGAGTCAGGCAGCGCTATTGGCATCGGTAAGTAGCACATGTCATTAAAAGTATAATATTAACATGATTATATGTGTGCCCTTTTCTCTGACCACCCAGATCTTTCTGTGTCTGGCTCGCAAAACTCTTAAACTCTCGCAAAACTCTTAAACTCTCGCAAAACTTGTATCCTATTATTTTGACCCAAACCACACATGCAGATACATACTGCAATGCAGCAATGCAGACTCTGGCATCACTGCTCATTTGCATAAGCAAATCACCAGACCAACCTTCACAGTGCAGTTACCCAGCATTTCTCCTGGCCTCTTCCTCTCCCTACAACAACAACCCCTGTAATGTGTCAGACCTGACCTCGCTCTAAGCACAGAGGCAGCTGATGTCCATGGCCTCTCGGGGTAGAGTCGTATTGTGATAAGCTGCCAAACAATCAGAGGTGTTGGGAGCGCAGGCTGTCAGGAACAGGCTTGATAAGGCAGAGTGGATCGATGCAGCGCGAGGGATCAGACCTCGGCCCAGACTCCTATTGAAAGGAACTCAGACAGGCAGCACCTCTAAAGCCATCATTACTGCGCCCATATCTCTGCCATCACACTGCGCAGGGGAGAGGAAAATCCCTCAGGGTTAATAGGCTGGGGGATGTGCTTGACTGAGGTGACCATGGTTCTGGTGGGTATGGGTATGGGTATGTACAGTCTAAGACCAATTAAATGGTGATGGGGATGGATGATGATGGTGAGTGTATATCAGTGGGTGTGAAGAATATCAGCCCTTCTAAATGGTGTTTAAAAGAGTGTATATCAGCTCTTGAGTCGTGGCAATACATGGATAAATACATGATTACACATAAAAGTACATCACTATCTAATAGGATCTGACAGCATTGCTGTCGGACAAAAACCCAAATTACAACCCATTTACAATATGTTAGCTGACACCTACTGTTTTATGAACATCAATCTGTCTCTCATGGACATATCATGACTTTTGCAGTTTTGTAAGGTTCTAAGTCTCCTACAGTGTGAGTGCTACATTCTTCTCCCCCACAGAGATGCATTTCTTTTGCTCAGTCTGGTCACGTGTGGGTCAAAACTGATGTGTGTTTGGACACAAACTTTAACACTGCGCAGTGGAGGTCCAGACTGCTGACCAAGGAGAAGTGCAAGCTGTAGGGCACATATCAAAACCATCTGGACCCTATTCAGCTTTTTCTCATGAGACCTACTGATTGCCCAGATGAAATATTAATGAATGCCATGGCACACAGAGGCAGAAAACACTGCCTGATGTAATGTATTAGAGGCATATTCTCTAACTGCAGGCTCCAGTCAAAACCATTCCCATTGGAGCTGTGTGCTGTCTGTTTTTTTTTCACTAAAAGCTAAGGACAGACCACGATTTCTTCTCTAATGGATGGATACTTTGACCAAGCATCTTTGTTATGAAATGTAATACTAGGGACATAACAAACCTGAGCACAGACCAGTTTCAGCTAGAGAGACCATATAGTTATTTATCTGAAATGTACTATAATTAACTATAATCAGTATTGGCTTAGCCAGTTGGATTGGAGCCAAATACTGCCTATGGTTCTGCACTGCTAGGTTTCTGTTGCAGTGGACAAAAATAGTCCTAGATGGCCTTAGCTAGATTACAGGTGACTGTGGACTGGATTCAGCTCTTATCTAGAAACAAATGCAGCCTGAGAGTCATCTGCCATCTCCTTGTCTGAAACAGCCATAAAAAAACACCAAAACACCGAAGGCTCTTATCAAGGTTTTACTCCACAGAGAAAAAAGGGTCATACCCAGCCGCCGCAAGGCTTCTGGACCAGTATGATGTGATACACTCACTCTGCTTTCAAGTTGAAAGGACTGTAGTTCTGTGCTGTACTGAGGCTGGCAACAGCATCTGTTATCTGGGCCTCATGAGGTGTAGCCTCACTGCAAAAACTGCCACGGTTCACAATGCTCTTTGTAGACAGGAAATATCCCTGCATCCTCCTTAGCATCACAGCTCCACACGAAGGCTTATTCTGTATCCCAGTATGCCAAAGTAACGGACAGGTACTGTCGCTTGAACCGGCCCTTAGTTGTGTTAGCATTCACATAGGGTACTATGGCGACAGCCATTACCCAAATGTTCTGACTTTCGATGAGGGCTCCTAAAATGTTCAAAACGAGACGTGTGCAGCCTTTCCCAGACTTCCCTTGGATCGCTGGCAAATTGCTTTTCACTGCAACTTGATGGGAGAGTCACCGGGCTTTCCTTTTTTTGCCAGAATCCTTATGCCTTGCATCAATACTGCTTTGCTTTCTGGAGGTGCTGCTGTTATCTCATGCAAGGCAATTGGGATGTTGAGTGGCACCTTACCTGTGCAAATAGCCTCTCATCCATGCAGGGTCCTTTTAGGCAAATTTCAAACATTAGCAAAGAGTCACAGCACAGCTCAGACCCTCTTCTTACAGTTAAATGACACACTCCCCCATGCCAGCTCTCAAGACACCTTCATCACAGGCCTTTGTTACCCCCCTGCCTCCTACTTCAATTTTCTTGTTGACTCGTGTCCTTTTGGAGATTCTGTGAAGACAAAAAGCTTTTTTCTGTGTGTCTGTGTTTTTCGGAGTTGTACTGAGGTGGTGTGTTTTTGAGAACTCCTTCTGTTTCTCTCTGGTGCTGGTTTTCCATGATGCTGCTGATGATAGGACATAGCTTGGCTAGCAACGGCTACTTGGAAAAAATGACCAAAGCTGCAGGCAAGTACCAGAGTGCGCTCGTGCACAGACAGTTCAATCAACAGCCCAAACGGAAGAAGACAAAAAAAATCAATTTCTGCACAAACAAAGTTACTGACTTTCATCATGTGTTCACAAGACGAGAAAGATATATGCGAGGTGCAGGCAGAAAAACAGTGCTATCAAAAGGCATTCAGACTGCGGAGAGAGCTTCCAGTCAGCAAACAGGAGAGCATCTGTTTGGTCTATGAGTAATGAGCTGGCATAAATAACACTGGCCTAGAGATGAGGCATTCTCACTGCTGGGAGCACCAGTTTCGAGAGGGAAAAGCAGTGGCATATAAAAATGGATATATGTTGTATATACAGTATATCTAATAAAAATGAATATATCTTATACATATCTGATAGAAAATGGATATATCTTGTATAAATCTCATATATATCTTATACAAATGGATATATCTTATACATATCTGATAGAAAATGGATATGTCTTGTATATATCTCCTAAAAATGTATATATCTTATACATGTCTGATAGAAAATGGATATGTCTTGTATATATCTTATTTATATCTCTTGTAAAAATAGATAAACAGTGCTGTTGTTTGAGTTGCAGTTTCATTTGTGTGGACGTAACCAAGTACAGGAACAGGCAACTTAGGAATAGCCCTTCTTTTTCTCCACCTCTTTATCCCTTCTTTCAATCCCACTTTTTTGGCATGGCCATTTAAGCATAGAACACAGTAACATTTAAAAATGCCAAAAATACAGAATCATAGAATGAAACATGTACATGTGTGGTTTAAATAAACATGCTCTCTTTCTCTCTCTCTCTCTCTCTCTCTCTCTCTCTCGCCCTCATTCTCTCTCTCTCTCCCTCTTTCTCTCCCTGCTGTTCTTTGGGCAGTTTTGGGAGCAGATGCGGGGGCACAGAGATCATTAGTGGAGCACCAACTCTGTCGGTCCTGCTGATGTTGTTCACACAAGCAGCATGCAGGCAGGCCATCCTCACACAAACACTGAGGCAAACACTGACACGCTCGAGAGTGGCAGAGCGTGTTCTGGAAAGATCCGTGAGAATATTTACAGTGTTGTATGTGTTATGCAGGCTTAACGCTCCTAGTGTGGTCAAGGGTTAAGGGCTGTGAGTAAGGGATGTTAGACCTCAATGAATATTGTCTCAAACCAGTCCTCACACAGGATTACAGAGTCTTTCAAAGGCAGCTGAGCATGTTCTGGAATCATCTGTGAGAACTTTGAAGGGATAGGAATAGATTTATTTATTTTCATGCAGTTGTAAGTAAGTACTATGATCACGTTTTATTTGGATGGTCCCCTGTAGACTCTGTACAGATGCTCACATTATAAACAAACCATCTGTTGAAACTGTTAAATACAATGTATCTTTAAGGTTAGGGTTCGGGATTGGCTTTGGATAAGGTGATGTTCAGTGAACAATTAGAAAGACTGAACCTGGATTTCAACAGACCATGTGTAAAGTCTCTGTAGGCTGACTATCCCAAATCCAAAACCAGAATTGTCAGTAAGAGCTGTCCTAGAGGTCAATCAAAGGCCATGTTCCCAAGAGACCAATGGCAGTGTCACTTGAATGCAGCAGAGCGTAGCCTGCAGGATCCATAAGAATTTTAAAGTGATGTGCATGGATTTGAGTCATGCCTGCTTAAGGATTTATGTGTGGTGTCGGACAAGTCAGTCAGGCACTAGCCTGAACACAAGCCAACTTCACAGGAGACTGAGGACCTCACCTGAGGACAGCAGTAGGGGCTGGTATTGATCCATAAGAATTTGGTCTTGCATGGTTAAAGTGTTTATGCATGAAGTTTAAGTCAATTCAATTCAATTTGATTTAAATAGCGCCAAAACACCAACCATTGTCTCAAGGCGCTTTACAAAGCGCAGGATCTGAACATGAAGGGGCCTGAACACGAACCCCCCTGGAGAAAGAACAAAGGCGACAGGGGCGGGGGAAACATCAACGGACAAAAACCTTGAGCAGAACCATCAAGAAGGGAAGGGAGGAAAAAGAGAGGGGAGAGAATCAGAAACGTAGCAGATGAATTCATACAAGTATCAAGATAAGCATGCTAGCATACATGTGGCAAATGATACATGGACATGATACATACAAACACAAGATGGTATGTACGTACAGACCAAATTGATCGTGGATGAGATGGGGAGAGAGCAGCTTAGTGGGTGTACAGTGTGCTCGAAAGGGTACTATTGCAATGGTGAGAAGAGCAATGAAACGGAAAACTATGTTGATGGTGGCAATTTTTAACATTACAGGTAAATACGCTTAGCACAGAATATGTAGATGTATCAAGAGTGGGGTAGAATTCATGCATGACAGTATGATGAGGATGGGTAGGTGGTGCAGGCAGAGAGATTACAGCAGCATCCAAAGGAGACAGTCTAGACTAGGAGGGGGGGAAAAGAGACAAAGTGAGGGGGCAGAGCGCACTTAATGGATCTGGTGATGAGGCACAATGTTTCCATAGCCATTGACATTTGCCGGCAAAGGTCACCCTATAAGAGAGAGAAAAAATTGGGTGAGTAAACATCAATTTGATAAACAGGAAGAGATAAATTCAGGTAAACAATTAACATTAGGTAATATGGCCACTTTATCAGTATTAATGCCGTAGCATAATATGATATAGAAGGAGATTAAGAGGGAGAGGGAGAGGCTGCCCGGCATGGTGTGTGGCAATTTTTAGTTTTTAGTTTGGTTTAATTATGGTTGGCTGACATGGTGCATGAGAATTTGAGTTATACAAGGATAGCAAGGCTGGCAGGATGCAACAACAGTGCACAACTGCCTGGCGACAGTCGCAACATGTGCCCGCATGCTGTACCCGGGATCCATAAAGGCCTTCCTACACCAGTGACGTACGGTGAGGTTTGTGGCTGGTGAGGCACAGAAACCAGAAGTGATTACGTCATTCCGGTCTCTAGTTGGTTAAAACATAGACATGTATACATGTATATATGTCTATGGTTTAAAGCTTGTCATCTGACCTGAACGGAAAATCCGATACATTTACCAGGACTTTTAAACAATCGTTTTCTATTTTATTTTGATAAGTTATACGGCTCAATACTCAACTGACTTGTTAACCGAACTTTTACGAAGTCATACGACTAAACTCACAAGTGACTTGTTAACCTAACTTTTACGAAGCTATACGGCTAAACACACAACCGGCGTGCTAATCAAACTTTTACATGTGTCAAATAAGATATTAATAGTTACAAGCTAGCGTAAATAAACGAATTGCCGTCTTGGCTTGACTGTATATTTCACATGTTTTTTTTTTACTTAAATTCAATAGATAACATTGCAGAACTATGACAGTGTACAGGTTTTATTTTTTTCTACACTCAGGCATGCATTTTGCTGAATGCACGAGCACCAGGTTCAATTTGTGTGCCTTACAGCAAGTAAACATGGCCTCAGGCACCTTTTCTTTAATCCTGGCCTGCACCCCATAAAGCTCTGAAGACATCACAGCTGCTCCGTCATAAGTCTGAGCTACCAGCTTTTCGACGCACTTAAATTTCTCCAAAACATCCAAGACATACTTGGCTATAGCAGGGGCTCGTCTGTCATCACTCACATCATCAAATCCCCAAAACGCCTCCCTCACTTTACAGGCCACTTCACTTTTAGCAACATAACGCAAAATGACAGAGATCTGGGCTTTGTTTGTGACATCCGTTGTCTCGTCTACTTCTACTGCAACAAATGAGGCTGCATTAATCTCATTTTTTATATCATTTCTAATCACCTCACCGACTGCTTCAATGAAATCGTTCTGTATTCTGTTTGACAATCCAGAAAACACAGTGGATGCCTCCAAATGTCTAGCTAATCTATCATCATCTATCATCATCTATCTATCATCTTTCTCAGCAAAAGCATATAATAGTTCAGCACAGTTCCCACGATTAGAAGAACTTGAACTCTCATCGTTACCACGGAAATGCCAGTTCCTGTTTGGCTAGGAAGCAGGTTGCATTAATTAGGTCTTTTCAAATCTTTCGGTTTTCCTTTACCTTAGCATTGTGGATGCTAACCTTTAATCTCCACAGTTCGTCCAAAGCCAAATCTATTCTTGAGGTTCCAAAAGTTTTCAAAGCTATTTGGTTTTGAATGTGGGTTCCTGACCTTTCATGTTTGCCTAGGCTTCTTGGCAGATTTTTCAAGTCACAAAATTCTGATTTAGTCCAGACATTGTCACACGTTGAGAAGAGAAGACAGGGAAAGCAGTAAAGCAGTAAAGGCGGTTTCTTGTAGCACAGCCACACCGCCAGTCTTTTTGGGAGTACCACTCCGTTTAAAAGGTCAAGTAGAAGTGTAGAAGAAGAGCAACGGCAGAACCAGCATAAACCCGACCGGTGGGCTCTCGCACGTCCCCTTCATTGAGGCAGAGGTACTGTGTGCCTCCCCTCCGTGCTTTTTCACTGCGGTTTTATCTCAGATCAACAAGACTACATAGGTTCTATGCATGCACACGCATGCGCACGCATGCGCTAAACCCAGTTTGTGAGGGATTGCGCAATCTGAGGTGAGGCATAGCTCGTCGCTGCCTCACCGTCTCGCTGTCTCCTGTCTGTTTGAACAGGACATGCGCAAACATGCACGATTTTGATTATAAAAATGCTCGAAATTATTGGAATCATGCTGAAATTACATTTATAGCAAAGATCAGTAGAGAAATATTAATATTTATTTTAATTTATATATATTTGTTTTACTTTTCACGATGACAGGCTCTGCCTCCCCTGCCTCCCCTGACCGCACGTCCCTGTCCTACACAGTGCAACATGCACTGTCTATAGCCTAAGTGTGATTAAACATTGTGAAGATGTATTGCACCTGAACATACCCTGGTATGGGTCCATAAGAATTTTAAAGTGTTCAGTTGATTTTTGCTTAAAGCTCCGTCAGCTAGGTACCCACCTCAACACAGGTTGTCCTCACAAATAGAGAGTCAGTTCAGGGTAGCGGGGAACAATCTAAGATCTGTGAAGAGTGGTCGGTGTTGATTTGAGTCAAGTCTGTGAGGAGGGCATGTGGGTAGGACATGGTATACAGCACTGCACACAGTAGTCTCTGGCCTGTCTCTGGCCAGTCAACCAGGCACTAATCTGATTGGAAACTGTTCATGGGAAGGCTGAAGCAGAGGTACTTGAGGCCAGCGGTATTGTCATAAGAATTTTAAAGTGCTTGGTGTTTAAGCTTAAAGCTCCCAGTGTGGCAACGGGCAAAGTCTGTGAGTAGGAAACTATTACACACTGTCTGCATTACATCGGCCTGGTCTGAGACCAGAGTTGAGCTTCACTGAGCATCACCTGTGTCTCACTGGACCTCACCTCAAACGTGAGAGCTGCTCACAAAAAGAAAAAAACATGAAGATATTTGTAATTAATCCAAGCTACAAATGTTAGTAAAACTTCACCTGTGCCCTCCATAAGAATATTACCTGAACCATCTCATAAAAGTGGCATGGCAGATGCCATGCACAGTAATCCTCCAATCATCCAATGATATTGCAGCGTTAGATCCCCATTATCTCTAATGATCACGATGGACCTCATAATGTGTGATGCCATGATACAAGCTGTTATTAGAGCTGTAATTAATTATTAATTAATTATGAATAATTCCCTTCCCTTTCCTTACACTGAGACGGTTTATTGCTCAGAAATGAACTGCTATGGTTCCTACTGACAGGATAAGACAGGACAGGACATGGTTAAATCAGGCTTGTGTCTGAAGGTTCACGTAAAGTGTTATACTTACAAATGCCTTTACTAATATGACATCATATTAGTCTTCACAGAAAATAATGTGAAAATGTTCTCCCTATATAAGAGCACATTTGGGCACAGGTGTGGGCAGCAGAGAGGCGGCAGAGGAGATGCTTGATATGTGGCATACCACAGACTGTGTGCTATCAAGTGCCTGCAGCCGTCAGATTGCCTGCTTTGAATCAGAGCACAATCATTGTGCAGCCTTGCCTGTCATTGTGGGCTTGCTGGTTGGCTAACTAACGTGTACGTAGCACAGTGTGTTATTTAGTTGCATGGCTGGTTATGATTGCTGAGACACTGGCCGGAAGGGACTGGCTAAAGCATTGTGGTGAATTGTGGGTGATTTGAGAGGTAGATAGACAGATAGATGGATACTTTATTAATCCCGAGGGAAATTTAGGTAGCATCTTATTTGCCGTAGCCGTCATTTGCCTCTTTGAGCTTTTGTTCACTTTATTGGGCCCGTGGTAAAAGTGACTGGTGAAATTGCACGCTTGTGTGGGCATAAGGGGCTACTCATGTGAATTTTGTTTCTGGATATGAGTTAACATGTGGAGCACATTTCCTGAGGAGGACTGCTTCAAGAGCAAAGCTCCTCTCTCCTCTGTTCAGAAAAGGAGGGTGGAGTTGGGTTGGTGCAAGATGCATTCAAGACATCACTGGGGTTTTTTTCAAATGGCAGAATATGTAGCTATATATAAAAAATAGTCTACTCAAGGTGATGTCTCGTTAAAATTGAAGCGTAATTTGCATGAAAAATAACATGAAATACAAGACATTCCTTGAACTCAGTTCAATCATGTTCATTGTTAATGCTTATTTTAAAAACATCATACATATTCATTGCTGTGGCCTTCAGAGAGTAACTCCTGAAGCTTCCTTGGTTTGGCCATTCTCTTACATTGACTAAAATACCTCATTCTTGATGTACTGGGTTCTGGTCCTCAGTTGTAAATTTGATCAAGAGTAACTTGCTGAAATGTGATTTTGTGGCGTTATATCTTAGAAGTCTGGGTTAACATTAAGCAGCTTTATAACATCAATGGTAAACGTGCTCGCACACCTGTCATTACAAATACATACATTAACAACTTTGATCATAGTTGCCTCAGGTTTTAGCGAGTCTTAAAACTAAACATTTACCTTACTATTTGTTATTTGTTTTAAATAAAACATCATGTAATAGGCTACTGTCTTGAACATAATTGTTTTATAACATACTGTAGGGGGCATCTAGGGGGCTGTGTGCTTCCACTTGTGTAGCTGAGACAGCACCCAGCATGCCTATTAAATGAGGTGCCATTATTGTTTATTCAGCATTCGTTCTCGAATAATTTCATTATATGATTATGCTTTCCCTTTTGTGTCTGAGTAACTGTTCTCGGGGTACGGGACTTGCCATTAAACCTGAGATCTTGGTGTCCGCGTGGGTCCATTCTTCTGGGCTTAGCTCGCCACAGTACTCTCATAGCTGGAGCCCACCACCCCCGTCACAAAGCTCCATCCTCTGTCCTTGCCGCTCCCCATTACGCTGGGAAGGTTATGGGTCCACTGGCTTGTGTTTTCACTGGCTGTCGTGTGCTCTGTAGCTTATTGTTTGACCTCCAGCAGCGCGGGACCTTCACTTCATTATATCCCAGGCCCACGCAGGCAGCAGGCTCACCTCAAGTTAGCTTTCAATTACAGGGTCCCCTCTGTTGTCCTCCCTGCCGGCTGGGTCATGCTCAATATGTTTTAATTTATTGCGCTCCTAAAACACAGAGGCCCCTGAGCCCCACCACACCCATCCCTCTTCTTGTCTCACCAACACGCTTCTTTCCCAGTCGGATGGAACAGTGCGGGCTCACACACCATGAGATAGGGGCTGTATTTTCAGCTGAGAATATGCAATAAATCTCCTATATACCTCTCCTGTCTTGATTCAATCAGCATTCGAATGAAAGCAAATAACACTTCGACTCCTTTTTTATTTCACGATGCAGTCTTCAACTGCTTTTTTATTTAACAGTGCAGGCTCCGCTCCGGGGAGTTGCTGGCTGGCAGGCGCCAAACCAAGAGTGAACATAATGTCAGTCGTGAGGCGTCAAATCTCCGCAGTACACTCACTCTAAAGAAACCATTTCTATAAACTCAGGATGTTGTGGAGAGGTGTGGGGCTGGATGGTGCTTGTGCCGCAGTGATGGACTGGTAGCCTGTAATACTTATGTGGAGAGTAGAAGATACTTTTCTCAACAAGCTTCAACTGGGCACTTGTAAGCAGTCTCTTCACTTCAGACAAGTGAGGTGGTCTGCATGCAAAGGCCTTCCTCTGTGGCTCCAGTCGTCCATGTGCTGGCACACATATTAGAGGACACATCCTGTGGACAGTATTATTTCGTGGTTCGTTTGAATGGTGGTCATCTTGTTTAAAGTGAAAGTAGCAACTAGTAAACATTAGAGCATTGACCACAGTAAGGAAAACATATGGACAAATAACTTTAATGTAGTGTAACTACAAATTAATTTGTAGCCTTTGTTACATTGTGCTAATATACTGTATATGCAGCAATAATGTATTCACATTCACTCATTATTCACAAGTTAAATGACAAGTTATTCATACTGAACGATTTTAATTGTCAGTGAATTGATTCATCCATGTGAATGTGGAGCCCAGATCTTCGAATGCTACGGGAAGTTAACAGCCCTTGGTGCAGGTGTCCCTTGTGTTTTCACACATCCCCCAACCTAGCATAGAGGAACCACTATGCTAATGACGGTCTTTTCAACAGCGAGAGAGAGAGGAAGAGAGAAAGAGACTTGTCCTCTCACTCACTAGTGTCATTGGATACCGACACAATGTCCCTGTACAATTGGCGGGGCGCAGAGTAAATGGTCATTACCTATCTGGTATTCACTGTCCCGCCAGTGATGAGTCAGGTTCAGAAGAGAAGACTTTGCCTTTGTCTGGTACGGGAGCAAAGTGCGGTGTCGGGAAGTTTTAGCTGACAGATCCCCCTTAAAGCCAGCACAGGGTGCTCTGCTCAAGTCCTGCTACTGCCACCTAGTGGAAGCCGAGAGAAAAGAGAGGTGGGTTTGGTTTACACAGCTTTGAAGTGGTTGGAGGAGATAAGTGGTGGAAAATCCAAGGAATAAAAACAAAGTGAAGGCAAATCCAGGGAATACAAAAGAAAGGGGAAGGAAATCCAAGGCATATCTCTCTGTATAAAGAGGACGTGGTAGTGGAATGAAGAGAGAGTGGTGGTATGAGGTAGGGGAGGAGAGGAGAAGTGCATTTGGAAGAAATACGTGCTGTGTGCAGAGAAAGGTAATGAAAGGCTAAGAGAATGAGGTTATGCTACACCCACCCGCGTAATAACTTCCCACTAACGTAATGAACTATGAACGTAATACAAACCTGCACTTTTTCAGCGTCATAATCATGCACATGTAATAACTTCCCACAAATGTAATAACTGTTGCCTACCATAAATGACTTGCCACAAACTTAACAATTATTACGTATTACGCAGGAAGTTAAAAAAATTGTGTTACATCAAATTAAATAAATTACTAATATAGTAAAATTCCACCTCTTATATCAGTCAATTGATTGAATACATTGACTGTTCTGTGTATTAGACTATGTCCAGGTAATAGTTAGGTGCCACACTGCAAAACTGAAAAAGCATATATTCTTATTGTGTGTGTGTGTGTGTGTGTGTGTGTGTGTGTGTGTGTGTGTGTGTGTGTGTGTGTGTGAGTGTGTGTGTGTATACGCGTGTGGGTGATATCCTCCTCACTGGATTTATGGGTTTGAGTGGACTATTGTCCCACTATATTGGTGCATCTGTGTGTTCGCCTTCATGTTTGTGGTCTATTGAAAGGCTACAATTGTAGGCAAATGTGTTATTTACCATTTAGTTTTGACGAGAAAAGAAAAACAGGGCTTCGGCTTGCGTTGTAGATGTATGATCCAGCACTGGTAATGTAAAATACTCTGATACTGCCAACCTGTCCAGTGCTGGTTAGGCTGAACTCCCTTATGCTGGTAATAGTCTGTTCAATCTGGCTGAAGCCGGACACCCCAGGCCCAACAGTGATGAATTCCTAAATACCAGTTAGGCTGGTGAAGACGCATTGCCAACACATGGCAGAGGACATTTTTATATTTTTAAAGGGATTATATGGTTAGGTGGTGGCTAGTGATTCATTTTGACAAACATTCTCTTACAATTGATATAACACGTAGAATTTCACTATATTCCTGATTTATTACATTTGAGGAATAAAGGAATTTTACCTCCCCAAATGAAATAACTTCCTGTGGGAACTGAATTATAACATTTGTGATAGGCAAAAGTTATTACGTGTGTGAGATTATTACATTTAAATAGCGCAGATTTGTATTTCATGTGTGGTTTATTACGTTTGTGGGAAGGTATTGTGTAACAGATTTGGGTGTACACATTTTTCCCAATGGTGTAGACTAACTGCATGGCCATCCAATACATGTAAAACTGGGATTTAAGTGTGAGTTGATCTTCTGAGCGTGTCGTAACACACTGTATGGTAAAATAGTTTTTTTTTTCTTTCAGGC
>NC_045172.1:5440993-5495993 GCF_900700415.2 Clupea harengus
GTCAGCAAAGTTAATGAGAACTAAAAGACCAATCCAGCCCTCAAACATTTTTCCGTGTATATTGACATTGTCACAGTATCATAAATTATGTATATTTGAAATCACTCCTTGAAATGCATTGTTTTCCAGTGTGTTCGTGTTTTCTATAAGGATTCAAGGCTTCCAGCGAGTACAAAAAAAAACCTTTCCTGCATGGGAGCAGCCTGCCTGCCTGCCAACCGTTGCAAACGACATCTCTATTTCTTTATTTGGCTTGCAATGAGGCTCCTTTGCCTTGAGCTCCTGGAGCCATCCATCCATCCGCCGTGGAGAGGCAATGCATCAGCCTCGGCCAGACGAAGAAGGAGAGGGATCATTTTTACACAGGGGAAACATTTCAAACAAAAGGCGACACCCCACTTTTCAAACACACACACACACACACACACACACACACACACACACACACACACACACATACACACACACACACACGTCTTAGCAAGGCCTGAAGATGAACATGTAAACCAGTGGAGATGCAGATGTATTACACGTTTCAGCATTCAGAGACCGCCGGAAAGATTCATTAAATACAAAGTAGAATTTAAAGAGAGTCCACGGGTAATAGATATGCACTTCATCCCACGAAAAAGAACGTTTGAGCTTCGCTGAGGTCTGGCATCAGGCTCCATGCTTTGTGGCTTTCAGATGGCAGAGTGTTTTTACACGTGCAATATATGGCTTCAGACACTGAAAGATTAGTGCTCATCTGTCTCAAACTCTGACTGTCGCTGAAACCAGTAGGGTTTTACTCCACGTCTGATATATTTCTGAAAGCTTTATCCCTCTTTTGTGCTTTTTGATATCCACACAAGAGCCACACGCAATCCCCCACGCTCAGCGCATTGACAGTCTATTCACTTTAGTGTAGTGAGTGTACCTGTACTAATTATTAATATGGCTGGAGTTGTGGCTTGTGGCTGCATTGCCTGAGGGAATGTTTAGAATCCCATTGGCTGGTTACATCATCCCCTATTCCTTTTGTTTGCATTTCAGATGTGTCTATAGTTCCTACAATAGACCAAACCTGAGAGGATTCACAGAGACTAAAGCCACAGTAGACCCTCGAAGCTTTGAAGCTACTGAAGGCTAGGCTTAGCTTGACTGTGATATCTCAAGCGATGGTCTGTTCAACATACGTAGCAGATGGGACATGTGAGTGCGATGAGAGACTGCCTTTTAATTCATCATATGGTTGTTCTCCGCGTGTCTGACTCAGTTCAGTTCCTGGCAGACCAGCTTCCGTTTAAATCAACCCATCAATCGCCGTACGTCAGAGATTCCCCAGGGCATACTGCGTCTCCGCCTTTGTCAGGGTTAGAGAGAGAGTGAGGACAACGCACAACACGAGAGGCAGTGGTAGCAGCAAAGTGAGATTTACTTTAGAAAATAGGCACAAGGGAAAACTAAAGACAGAGACTGAGACTGAGACTGAATCCAGAGGACACGCAGAGGGGAAACACAGGGAATCAAGACACAAGGCACAAAGGGAAACATGGCGTGGAGACAGACATGGAGAAGACAATGAATCGACAAACTGGGACCGACAAAGCAGGGTATAAATAAGCAAACTGATACCCAACAACCTAATGAGGAACAGGAGGAACACATAATGGGTAACGAGTGAGCATGAAAAATGGTGGGAAACAAAAAAATGTCAGGAAGTAGAACACGACAGGTGAGGGGCAGGGGCAGGGGCAGGGCAGAAACACAACAACAATAATTAATACATAAATACAACTGCTTTTATGAGGGGAACCGACATAGAAAACCAAGAATAGAAACAGATTAAGACTCCACTCCAGTGGGAATCCTGACAACCTATGTATTGAAAGAATGTGTCTGTGTGTGTGTGTGTGTGTGTGTGTGTGTGTGTGTGTGTGTGTGTGTGTGTGTGTGTGTGTGTGTGTGTGTGTGTGTGTGTCTGTCTATCTGTCTGTGTGTGTGAGTGTGTGCCCCAGCAACACTGTTGGTTCTTCTTAACGTTGCTTTTGTTGCAAAACATCTTGCATACACCGGGGTTTGTCACACAGAACCTTCTGAGGTCTCAAGCAAAAGTGTTTTGTATTTTATTAAATAATTTATTACAAGACGGCAGATAGAATGTATCAAAATGAAAAAGAGCACATCAAAATTCAATATCTTTCTAGCAAAACCACACTGTAATGTGTTGAACTCAATATTTAATCCCCTGAAAATATTAAAACCTCTAAAAAAAGATAAATGTCCTCATTTGATATTTCAAGGACTAGGACAGCACAGCTGTGATTGCTTTCTGGCTACATTTATAAAACACTTTTCTCTGTCAAGAGTCCACTTCAATTAATGTATTAATCAATTAAGAATAAGATTACATTTTAAAAGTGTCTCGCCTCTCGTGTGACAGGAATAGATAATGACGGCACTGACAGTGTTCTGTCATTCATAGATTAACTCCTCAGTGGTGAGGCTGTTTGGCATGTGGTCAGTCTTGTCCAGAGGAGTGGTCTGAGAATCGAATGCTAAATAGATGTGATGTGTTTACATTTACATTTAGACATTTATCTGATTCATTCTAAAAACAGGGCAAGCTGTTGCTTTCCTCTTCTGAAAGTTACAAAGGAAGAATCAGAGGGTTTGTCCCATTTTAACGTGAACATGCTTTTTACACCTGGCATTAAAATGTCTTTTGGGTGATCGGATCGCAATCAGATAGCGCTTGACCACACAGGTGTAAATGCAGTCAAGACACATTGTAGACAGATGGCGATCCGATCGGCCAAACCACCTCCGGAGCTGGTCAGGGACGTTTTGTGATTACAATGAACGCAAGTGTGAATGCAATTGAGTTGTCAATCCACATACAACAACTTTGTTGGCAGAAGTACGTGCCTGTTCCAAATCAGTGAGGTTTTGAAAAGCAAAAAAACACAATAACACATATTCACTGATCGCTACCATCTTCATCTATTCTTCTTCTTCTTCTTCTTCTATCTTTTTCATTTGATTGTTGGTTTTTTTTAGACCCACACAAACTCAATCGGGTCTCAGTGTGGACACAGGACACATATATTAATATCAGGTGTAGATGTAATGTGGTTCAAATCAAATCTAGATACAATCTGGATATGAGACACATTTTAATGCCAGGTGTTAAATCCCCATTGAGACCTTTGAGAAGCAGACTAATGCGATCTCTGTAAGTGCAAAACTATTGACATCCGCAGATCAAGCGGTACTGTTGGAGGTGCAATTGATAATTATCAGATGAAATGGCATCTGTTATGCATTTGGGATCTACATAACTGCATCAATTAAAATTAATGACAAAAAAGCTGTCATGTCACATAAGCACTCACCATGCGCTAACTTCGCCATATGTGTTCACCATACGCCATACACACAAACACACACACACACACACACACACACACACACACACACACACACACTTGCAAACACCAAACGAGTCTCCAGATATGTTTTCCTTTGTTTAATCAGGGAATGTCACATCAATTAGGGCTGGTTGTTTTGTAGACTACCCCCACTGTGATGGGAAGATGAACCTAAAAAGCTTCTACATCCATCAACAGCAAGAAAAACTATCAGCGACACCAAACAAATTCAATTACAAGCCCTGTCTCAACACTGTCTTTAACAAAGCCAATAGGCCAGAGAAAGCCCCGTTCAATTAAACTGGAATTAGATTGTTAGCTCCAGGCAGCCATCATATGAGGGAATCTATCTCAGCCATCAGCCCACGGTCAATTTGCTGGAAGTTTCCTAAGAGAGTTCTGAGGACAATCAAAGTTGGGTGACCTGCTAGAGCTAGACTAAGTGTGTCCAGAGAGAATAAATGGATATTGAAAAATGAAGTGTATCAGAGAAAGATAACGAGTAAGATTATGATTGGCTTGTAGTAATACTTTGCATTTTTGCAGAGATGCATGCAAATTACCTGATCATGGCAAGAGCAAGGACATTACTTTCAGATAGGTCAGCAGAGAAGGATGGCAACACAGTGAGGGCAGTCAAAAGGTAGGAAAGGCAGGAAAGGCAGTCAAAAGGGGGGGACCCAACACAGAGGGAAACACTTGTCGTCTTCTATATGATTGGATCTGGCAAAGAGTAAGACCATGGTGAGGGTAGAAGGTGAGGGCATGCAGAGACTGAGAAAGAGAGAGAGAGAGAGAGAGAGAGAACGGAGAGAGGGAGAGACCCTCTCTTCTGCTGTCTCCAGACTCTGCCCAGACTCCAGACTCTGCCCCCTGGCCCAATCAGTGCCTGCTGAGGCAAAGCGAATGGTGCGGAAGGCCATGAGGTATTTGGTCGCTGTCCATGGTGCTGAAACCACACAGCCTGAGTAATATGCCAGAAATAGAAAGGGACTGTGATTGTGACAGTGCTGTTCTGTGCCCGGTTAACATGTGACCTCTGTGAGGTCTTTATGCTTTTCTTTTGTTGCACATAGTCTTGTAAATATTTATGTTTCATTGGGGCTGTCAAGCAATTCAAGAAATGAATCTAATTAATTACATCCTTTGTGGTTAATTAATCTAAATTAAGTCTAGTGGTCTACTTTCTAACGTAAAGGCATTATAAAAGTTAAATAAATACAAAGTATGAAAAAAGTGCATTTGGTTGGTCAGATAACAAAAAAACATCCGAGAACAGTTAGGTCTTAAGTCTAAATTTGAAACTGGCCACAGTTGGGGCACCTTTGACGTCATCAGGAAGTTGGTTCCAGAGCTGAGCAGCATAGCAGCTAAAAGCTGCTTTACCGTGTTTAATTCTGAAAGTGGGTATTACTAACAGATTTCTCTCCAGTGATCTGAGAGGTCTGGCAGCTGTGTACACCTGAAACATATCAGAGAGGTAGTTTGCCAACTGTAGCCAACAACTGTCAAGGGAAACGAATGCATTTGCCTCCTTATCTCACAGAAATTATATTTTGTGGTGCATGTTACATAAAGATCCCTCAGCCTTCAAAAGGATTGCATTTCAAAGCTAATCCTATACAGTTTTTAAGTATGTGTGTCTGTGTGTATGGCTGGCTTCAGGCCACGGGCACCCTGTGTGAACTCCAGAGACGCAGCTGAACTAGCCCAAGGCATTCTGGGATAGGTGCCGAGAGGCCAGCGGGGGTTTCCCCTTACAGTGTGTGTGTGTGTGTGTGTGTGTGTGTGTGTGTGTGTGTGTGTGTGTGTGTGTGTGTGTGTGTGAGAGAGAGAGAAGAGAATGTGTGTGTGTGTGAGAGCGAGAGAGAGGGAGAAGAGAATGTGTGTGTGTGTGTGTGTGTGTGAGAAAGAGAGAGAGAATGTGTGTGTGTGTGTGTGTGTGTGTGTGTGTGCGAGAGAGAGAGAGAGAATGTGTGTTTGTGTGTGTGTGTATGTGTGTGTGAGAGAGAGAGAGAGATAATGTGTGTGTGTGTGTGTGCGCGAGAGAGAGAGAATGTGTGTGTGTTTGTGTGTGTGTGTGTATGTGTGTGTGAGAGAGAGAGATAATGTGTGTGTGTGTGTGTGTGTGTGTGTGTGTGTGTGTGTGTGTGTGTGTGTGTGTGTGTGTGTGTGTGTGTGTGTGAAAGAGAGAGACAGAGAGAGATAAAGTGAATGTGTGTGTGTAGGATGGAGGGGTCTTTACCCTGAAAGCGCCTGCAGACCTCCTCAGAGCAGAGGGTGATCAAGCTTGGGTGTGTTAATCTGAGGGAATGACAGATCACAGGCCTGGAAGCTCATGTCCGCATGCTCTCTCTCTCTGCCCTCCTCACACCGCCAGTTTCCCACGGCGATGGGGCCTAGCTCCAAGCTCTGTATGGTATGCGTCAGACATCTTTGTAAGCGTTCTGTTTTTTCAGGCCTCCTGTTTCTAGATTACTTTTTGCTGGGATTCAGTGAGGAAGAAATTAAGGCTCTTAAAAAATATGGGAATTCAAAACAATCATAGCGATGGTTTTCACACTTAATAGGCAACAGTGAAGCAGTTATGCTTGTGATTGATTGCCGCTGATGCAAACACAGTGCTTTCACTAAATCCTCTCCTCTACTCCTTAACATCCCTTTTCCATGTGGAGATCAAATCCTCTCGGGAACAGCCACCGCATTAACCTTATCTAAGTGATTCACTTCAGAGATAACCGTCAAGGGCTTCAACTACTACAGTAACTGTTACTATGCAAGAGCTTCGAGAGCTGTGAAAATGATGAATTAATTAATAATTATAATTATTCAAAGATTAATCATGAAACCACTGTTAAAGGAAATAACTGAATATGCTATGTTAATCAACTTGCGTATGCGAGCAACAACAGAAAGGAAACAGAGCAAGGCAAAATAAAAGTCTTGAGCAGACGTGCAACCCAGACCAAGGACTGAGAATGCAAAGCAGGATCTGAGAATACACCTCATTTGTCTTTATAGCTGCTGACCTCAAGAAGTACTATGTGCTGCTATGGGTGCCATAGCTCCTGTTCCTTGTCCCGCGTTTGATCACTCCTGGATGAATGACTAGTGTTTGCTGCCCCTGGATCTATTCATGATGAGGGCCAGGAGAGGTGATGAAATCCAACGATGATAGTAATCCTTCATTGCAGTCATTATGGCTCAGCAGCGGAATGGGACAGGTAGCATTTTTAAGGCAGATCTAATTTGCGTAGGAGCCCGTCAGGCATTTGCAAAGGTAGTCTATCTCGCTGAGAATACACGCCACGTATGGCCATAAAGGGAATCATAGCATTCCTTCACAGCAAGATGAAGGTCGGGGGAATCTTCCGTCATCTCGTCTCTTCTCTGCAGAGTAAATTGCCGCAGAAATGTGAAGTATTTCTTTTTTTTTGGGATCTTTTCTCCCTGCGCGCATCACTTCCAAATGCAGACGTCCTCACAATCGCCTGGAAAGCTCGAAGCTGTTAAAGGCTTAAAGTGTTTTCTCACGCAATGCCCCCCTGTGGGCTGAAACTGAGCCTCCCTTGTTGCCCCTCTGCAACAACCAGCAACAGGCAACAACAAGTCCCTAAAATGTCTGAAAATGGGCTAGTACATATTTAACATAGATTTTCTCTGCATCCACGCAACATCTCTTCAGTGTGTATTAATGGGCCCTTTTGGAAGCAGACTCATTTCATTCCACCTTCATCTGTTTGTATGTAGTGGCCAACACCTAATTTAACCCCGAAACCAACATGTACTTAACAGTCCCTTGAAGTATTAAATATTATGGTTCTGTGTTTCACAGGTTACGTATTAGGGCCAGTGGTTACCATGAGTACGGAACCATCACACTTGTGAAACACGATAACAGGTAATTTGATTGCCTTAATCTTGTTGGCCCCCTACCCCCACTAAAACAAATTATTTCCACTCAGCTCTTACACAGCATCACACCACGACTTATCCATCGGTGCTGAGATGATGCCAGTGTTTCTAATTATCAGGCCCTGGCATTAAGAGACCCATTCACAGACTGTTAATAAGATTAGCATGCGTGCAGGAAGGGCCGGACTGGCTCTGGGTAATTGCATCAGCAGAGTGTATTAGTGGCAGGACAGAGGCGGGAAGAAGCTGTTTTGGCTCACAGAGCTCAAGGGGATTAGTTAGCCAGTGTTAGTTTCCTATTTCATTTATTTATGATGCTCTGTATTCTTAAATTATGAAATGTTTAAATATGTAGTCATAGAGGCTGAGCAAGAGAGATGCTAATTCAAAGAGAATCAAGACATATTTTATCATATTTTGTATCCTGCAGTGGCAAGGAATTGAACCCGGGTCAACCATTTACGCGGAAAATTAAGGCGGATACGCTCACCAAATAAAAACGATTGCTTTTTCACAAACATTTGTATTGCTTTTCTATCTTTATTTTTGTATTTATATGACATTTGAAAGTAGCCTCGTGGATATGTGTCAGGTGACATATGTGTCATTTGTTTTAACTGCATTATGATAGATAAGAGCTATACTGTATGTATGTATGTATGTATGTACAGTATTTATGTATGTATGTATGTATAAGCCATAATGTATAGCACCACATGCATCTGAGGGTGAGGCACACCCCATCCCCGTCCTACAGGAATGTTTCTATTCACTTCCTTGCTCTGCCATGTCAGAGTTACAGATGTCTTTAGTTTTCCTCCCACTGGAGTCTCCGTCAGCCCATCTATCTTTGGGTTTATCAAACACATTACCAGTCTGCAGCTGAAACAGGAGCGGAGTAAGCCCTGATCTGCTGTGTGTCCATGCAGCTCCTTGGAAAAACTGCCTAAAGCATATCTGGTTTCCATAGAGTTAAATGCATGCATGCCTGTGTAGTAAACTGCTTTGACACTGTTGGGGAATGGTACACAATACTCACACTAACTACATCTGACCTGGCATAAGGGCTTGGCTCTCCTTATTTTAATAATTACCTGATTGCCTGTTGTTCCTTTCTGCCTCTCAAAATATACAGCCACTCTAGAAGCCCAAACTGAATTCTCTCTCTCTCTCTCTCTCTCTCTCTCTCTCTCTCTCTCTCTCTCTCTCTCACTCTGACTTTTTATGAGACGGAGAGGAGGGAAGAGAAGGCTCCGCCAGGAAGACAAATAGGAGACAGATGAATACACCGACAGCATTCATGACTGAGTGATGCCAGGAGAGAAACAGAGAGACAGACAAGCGTGGACTGCCTAATGACAGGTAGACAGTCAATCCATCAGACAGACATGCTGGGAGCATGACATATCTACAAGTAAGGTGTGTATTGGATGAGGAACAGAATGTTTGTTGGTCAGGCATTAAAACATTTATTTTTCGTCATTTGACATCTAGATAAAGGGTACATCAATCTTAAACATAAGGATAAGCTTTTCTTGTTTCAGTGTAGTGTGCTAGCTTATCTTCCACTATATCTGCGGCTTTTCCTCTACAATCGATTTATAATCTCCAATTTAAACACACTCCTAGAGAAAAATTATCTGCCTTGAGAGCCAATTCTGTTGAGGTCTGTCACGAGATAAATAACCATTTCATTATTTGCAACAAGCTCACATAACCTTTGCCATATGAGAAAAAGGCTGTTGACTCCCATTTCTTCTGAGATAATTACGTCTGAATTCTCTCTCTCTCTCTCTCTCTCTCTCTCTCTCTCTCTCTCCACAAACTGAACAGGCTCTCCCTTTTGTTTAAGTGACCCTGAGGTACACAAGCACTCAGATAGATTACTTTGCAGCACTCTGCAGTTAAGATAATTATCACACCTGAAAAAAAACCCACATTGAAACATCTGATGTGATCAATTGTGGTTTTACTTTGGGGTAATGAGTATGATGATATCACGGTTTCCAAACAGCCTTAAGTTCTTCATTCCCGTAACTCTAAAAACCCACATCTTTATCTTTTCTTTTGTCCTTTATTCCATTGCACACACATACTGTAGACTACTCAAATGTTCTGAAACGCCCACCTTGGCGTATAGTGTGTTTGCCTCTCTGTTATTGGTAAGAAACCGAGAGGAGGTCAGAGAAAAACTGAAGTTCTTATTACTGAGGCTGGAAAATGAGATCCTCACCTCGAGGCAACAGCAGTAAAAGCAACTCAAGGTGAACACCTGAAGACTGATATCTCTGAGACACTGTAGTTATTGGTAGACTAATTTAGATTATTGAATGGCCTACCTTGACTTACATGGCGATCACTTCTACAGAGGATAAAAACAGTATGTGTCGGAAGACAGTTAAGTCTACCAGGACTTGTTCCGCAGATCGACACCTTCTTCAGCAGGTCTCTCACAAGAGCCCTGGGTGTGAGGGTAGCCTCGCAAAGGGTGATAAGCAGAAAAAAAGATGAGAAAAAAGAAAAGTTGAAAGAATAGAAAGACAGGGAGGCTGCAGTCTCTCACCTGTGTCCCTGTGGATGCACAACCTCTATGGCTTCCTTGTCATCTGTGAGACATGCAAAAAGGCGGGAGGACCCAGGGAAAATGAATATGGTAGACACAATGGACCACAAACCCCATGCCCCCATCATGGCCCATGATAACAAGACTGCTATACCCACCAATACCTATAGGTGGCTATGTGTCTTATGCCTTAAGACAGGGAGACACAATGTCTGTAGTGGCCATTACATCTGATCCCTTCTGTTCTTCAAGAGCCGTGTGGCATGATGGGTGATTACGTTTTACAAAACCATTTGTTCTAACAAGGGAGCTTGGTATAATTTGATTTGGTCTAGGACTGTTTAATACCACATTTCCGCATTTCACTGAAGGTTTTATACATTAGAATCTATACATTTCGGGCTTCAACGACCAACAAACAAGAACAGAACATCTTGTGTCCAACCTGTGCCTCCTCCTTAATTCACGGCTTTCAAGCGCTCTTAGTTTAAATAACTGCCCGCTACACTCCTTCATTCATGCACTGAGGGACATTTCCACTTGCTGAGAGAGAGAGTCCCTATTGTCTTGCTGCCTGGTGGGGTAGTTAAGTGTATGTGTTCTGGGCTCTTGCCAAAACAATTTGAGGTGATAAATGAGCTCCACCTTTTCTCTTCATCACAGGCTTTTTCCTCTTCTCCCTCCCCGCCCCCCTTGGGCTCCTTCCTGGTATTTTCTCTTACAGCTAAAATGAGAGCTTTTATGTCGCCTACATGGATTAAATCTTACCAGAAAAGAACCGGCACTCAAGGATACATATTTTGTGGCCCTGCACAAGAAGCTGTGGGAAGTCAACCACAAGGGTCCTCAAGAGTAAACATGGTGATCTGATCAGGAATAAATCTCATGTGATCATGTTTGAATACCCTTAACCTTGACCAGTACATAGTAAGCATACAATCTTGTTGTATAACATCCATTCTCAAGCACAGTAGCTCAGTACATATCAGGATATCCTCGTTTGTTGTGATTTTCAATACATTAAGATGTAGCACAATAAAGCATTAATCATTCTTACAGGGGTTTCATATAGAGAGAAAGAATGTTCAGCTGATTACACAATTGATGAAAAACTAACCTCACGGCTGTTTCCCTCGTCTGCTCCATCTGTTACCTATATAGGGATTATTTCCATGTTAATAACCATATCTCTTACTGAACACGAGTGTTTACAACTGCACACATTAACACAGTTGTAAAAACCCTGCAAGCATATTTGATTCCTAGAGCATGTTCTCAACACTTTGGAAGCCATGGTGGTTCTACTCTAGATCTGTCACTTCCCTTGTTAAGTTATGAGTCCATGGCTGGTAGTGTGACGGTGGTGTTGATGACCATTCCTTCTGAAAGAACCTTCTTTGGCTCCCCACTGGTGCTCCACTGTATCCATCTCACCTTCCTGCTGTGTAGCCTGGGGTGGAATCCCATAATACTTCCACTCCGAGTTACTCCCGTTTTGTGCCTCAGACAGTAGCTACCTTTCCTTCTCATTCAGATTAAAATGGAGTAGTGTCACTGATTCGAGTCTCTGTAGGTGAAACTGCTTTTGACCTTTAATGTGTTGGGTGTTGAGGGGCCCCCAGCCCACAGGGCTCACAGGAGTTCAAAGAGGCGGTTTTATCTAAAGGCAGCCAAGTGAAGCACTGTGGCTTCTCCCGCAGCTAAATCAAGCAACAAATGTTAAGCTTTGATACCTTTTCAATTTTCCACCTCCAATCACACGCTCACGGCATGCATAAAACATAAGTGTGTCCGCTTCGCTCTTCGAAGATGTCGAATACGAATTAGCACAGGTGGAGAGGGATTTTACAGGCCCCTATTGCAAAAAGTAATGGATATGGGTCCGCAGAGTTTACAGGTTCTGTTACAGCGTCTGTTATTACTCACTGACCTCTAATGTTCTTATGACACTGACCCCACATTACAACCATCACCCCCCCCCCACCCCCCACAACATACGCTCACACACAAACACTTAAAAAAAAAATAAACTAATTTAAATACTTCTCATACGGTACATAGTTTTGATCTTTTTAATCTAGCATTTTTAGCTATGAACAAACTATGCATTGACATGTAGCTGATGTTTTCACATCATAAACATACACTTTGGGTAAATGAGAAAGATTTTCTGACAGGTGGGGTGTTATTGTTATTGTGTGCTTGTTGTATGCATCAAAACAGAAGGTCCAATTAAACATGCAGCATCTTGTTATGTCCAAAGAAAATCGAGCAAACCACAGCCTGTATTACAAAACAAAACAAGACCTTTGCACTTTCAAGCATGCCATTGCGATGGCTTTGTTCTTTGTTTTGCACAGTGGAATGGCTTAGAACGCGAATCTGAAAGTGTTTGTAATGTTCCTGGTGAACATATGCAAGTCAAAAAGTCACACATTTAATGAACTTGTTGAAATAAAAACAAACAAAGCCAACAAAGATACTTTGCAGTTATACTGACTGCTGGTGAATTTCATAAAGTACTGTATGTCTACAACTCATTCACACACACACACACACACACACACATACACGCACACTAGCAAAAGCACACGCACACACAGGCACACGCACACGCACACGCACACGCACATGCACACGCACACGCACACACGCACACACACTAGCGCAAGCGCACGCGCACCCGCACCCGCACACGCACACACACACACACACACACACACACACACAGGGGGGAATGAGTGCCTATCCATTTTAGTTAAACATCTCAATTACAGCCAAGCAGATTCTGCCTGAAGCAATACAAGTTTTTTTCTAAACTATGCAATATTCCCTCCCCACCATTTCTCTTTAATAGAACATGGCCTTGAGAAAGTCACAGTCTTATATCAACTCTTCTCCATCTCTTGCTCGTAACATACTGTACACTACCACAAAAGTATTTCTCAAGTGTGGTATCTATGGGAATAATCCCCTTGAAATGTGATGTATATATACACATAAAATGGCTTTGAAGTCATGGGGCCTTCGAAGGGCATACAGTATGTCGCATACCCTATTTGCTCAGTGCCTGACAAACTGCTTTGATGTGGTGGAAATAATTCTAGGACTGTTTCTATTCGGGTTGTTAACTACACTAGGAAGTCCTAAGTCCTGGAAAAACAGTGCCACTGAGAAACTGAAGACTTTGAGTGGCAAACACAATGGTCCATGTGTTTGAGCATTTGGAAGATAAAATTGCATGCTATAATTGTACCAAGCTTTAATGCTAGACATTTTCTTGTCTTTGCAAAAAACATGACAGACTCTGAATTCCATTAGCACATTCAGTGTACTCATAGGAATGCATTGACAACATTCAGTGTACTCATAGGAATGCATTGACAACATTCAGTGTACTCATAGGAATGCATTGACAACATTCAGTGTACTCATAGGAATGCATTGACAACATTCAGTGTATTCATGGGAAGCGAAAGCATCACAAAAACACAGGAGAGAATTAGCCTTGTCACTGGTTGCAATGCAACCACAATTTGCTGTCAGTCACTGAACCCCCTATCATAAGAACAGTATAACAATATCAAACAAGAAATGGTAGATATGATATCATGACAGTCGTTGATTATATGTTACCATTGTGCTTAATTGACATAACAGCTTATATGACTTGTAATTTAGTTGAAATAGCATTAGATATACTCAGAGCTTTTATGACACTTACTGATGATCATGATAGTAACTGAATATCAATGGTAAAATGATATCACTTGATACTGATTGTCATGACAAAGTAAAATGAAATATGAATTGTATCAAATAGTTATCATAGTCTTATAAAGGATAGCTCAGGTAAAGTGTTAACAGCACTGGCCAGTGCCAAGGCAATGCACAATAAACGCAGATCCAGCCATCTACAAACTTGAGAGTAGAGGTTTCGAGGTTAAGCCTTTAAGTGTAGATGGAAGCGATGGAAAATGACATGCAAGCAGGATGATCCATAACCCTCGGGACACAAATCCTGAACTGAAGGTAAACAAGTCAAACAAATGAATGAGGTATTGATAGACCAGGCAGGAAAGCCAATGAACAGAGACAGAGTTGGTCTTATCAGACATCCAATTTGTCCTTTCCCCCTGTTCACCTGAAGTGGCCAAGACATGTATTGTCATAAAGCTTAGAGGGCCTCTGTCTAAGCCCATGGTTTTCTGTAGTTTTGAAATAACTTCTACTTTCTGGAATTATTTACTGCCCTATATGGGTAGTAGTAAGCTGTCAATGCAAATCCTCACATAACCACATAAAACAGAAAAAGGAGGAAGTTTTGATTTAAGTATACAAGAGAACCTAGTAAACCAGTATATACATTTTTAAAGGCTTTTTTTAGGTCAGAGTTTGAAAAAAATAAATACATATTTATAGTCCCATCACTTTGGAAAATAACTGTCATAAATCTTGGTATCCACAACTTTTGTCCCAGTTTTGTCTCAACGTCTGAGGGTCCTCATTAAACTGAATTTGTTGTCTGCCAAACAACTGAAATATTGATAATAAATAGAAGTTCTAAGAAAACCCACACACACAGTGATGCATTCTAACATCAGAAACATTTAGTTGGTATGGTCGCCATGACTTTATCTGGCATATGCAGTTTTGTATTTTTAGCATATAGTTGCACAATAGTTCTAATAAGCTACCAGCCACAAACATTTCACAAATAAGCTGATTTCCTATGGACACTGCATATCTGGCCAGTTATAGCCAACATACAGTTGTCAGATATTATGATGATAATTGCACATGGTTTGCACATTTATAATGGTTTGCACATTTATAATGGTATATATACCATTGCACATACCTGGACAGATGCTCATCCTGGCCATAGACTGGCACCATTTCTGGGCCATAGCCACTGATGATGAATCAGCTACTATCTGGAGTTTTTTTGGCTTGACTCACAGCACGTTTTCATAAGATATCAACCTCTTAACTCTCCTTTGGCTCAGAGATGGATGCAGACCTAGGTATCTATTACAGGCTAATGTCTCATCCACGATACAGTGGTCCCATATTAATCACTGTCATGCCTTTCTCCTTGTCCACTTTCGTGGCAATTTATCACGATTCCCAGGGAGGCATTCACTGATGCCTTTTTAATGTTTCATAAACACGACATCGATCGTTTCTCTCTCCTGCGAAAAGGGGTCGTCATCACGAGACTACAGCGCCAAATAAACGTCAATGTCCAAGGTGGAAAACTCTAAAACCATGTGGGAGATACTTACGTCTGTTCTTTACTGTGAAAAGTCTAAAGGTAGACGCTATACATTATTGAAAACCCCAAGGATTCTACCCGGATCTGCTCTCATGGATAAAAGTTGTAGCGTAGGAGGTTCTTGAGATTTTGTGTTTCATTTGTTTATTGATTACGAAAGAGGTTCTCCATCATACCATGGGGCCCCTCTGCAAAGAAAATTTCCATATCCACCTGATCCAAGAATGTGTGATTGAAATTCACTTCGTTGGTTAAATCAGGTGTGTTCAGCTGGTCGATAGCAGCACTGAGGAGCTCAGTTAGGTGTGCAGAGCAAGGAGAGATGGAGAACATGCAGACCTGGGGTTCCTGTTGGAGCAGGATTGAAAACCTCCTAGCAAGTCGATTATGACCTGTCATGAAAGATTCAGAAGCAAAGGTCTATTTTTTTCTATGGTTCAGGTCCAAAGCCTACTAGTTGATTCACATTGCCCCCTTCAAAACATGGACTCCCGCCTGCAGGTACTGTTACACCGGTGTGTTTAGAATGTTTTAAATAATATTTGTGCTCATCAGACGTAACATGGAATTTTAGAATCTGCCATTGTTGGAGAATGCATTCTTTTAATAAAATGTTCAAAATTCACCGTCTGAAGGGCTAACCATCAGCTCCCTCCATAGTGACACAACCTCAAACCTAATAGGCTGCAGCATAGACCACCGGACTGGGTTATATTCTGGCCTTCACTGACAGAAATGTGCTTTATACATCACTAATGGCAGGAAGTAGGATGATTGACAGTGTGTCAGTAGTGAAGGTTTTGCTGTATGATGAAAGCAGTGTGCTGTTCTGTACATACAGTGAACTTACTTACTTCACAATATATGTTGAATATTGCATCACTTAAGATGTCAAAGGCTGAGATAACACACAAGAGCTTTTTCATGTCTTTGCGTTATTTTATGTTATATTAATATTTTATATTAGGGATCTAGTGCTTTTTTATACCAATGCATATCGATGTTTCCTGGATATACATATCTCAGGCCTATAGTAAATGTGTGTGTGGTTAAGTCATATCTCAGGCCTATAGTAAATGTGTGTGTGGTAAAGTCATATCTCAGGCCTATAGTAAATGTGTGTGTGGTAAAGTCATTGATTTCTGTGAGCGTGATGAACAGTGGCCCTGACTATAACACTGGTGTCCCAGCATGCACTTTACCACATCAGTGTGAGATGAAAATGTCCTCAGTGGTATCCGCTCTGGGGGTAATTTCTTGGCGCGCTGTTCTGTCAGATAGCCAGGGGGCTCGGCCCAGTTCTTCTCTGTGTGCTACCCGTTACACGTGGCATCTGTGTGTGTGTGTGTATGTCCATGTGCGTTCTGTGTGTGTGTGTTTGTGTGTGTGTGTGTGTGTGTCATCAGCATCAGGAAACAAATTGCTGTGGGATCACAGCCAGGTGTGCAGTTGGATTAGAGCCATGAGAAACACATTTTTCAGTGCTAAGGCGTTAGTCAGGAGTGAAGTCTCCGAGGCACTGTTACACAAAAAAAAACTAGGGCTGTGAAATTATTAAAAATTTTAATCAGATTAATCACCGGTTTCTGTGGATTAATCATGATTAATCACATATTACCAATTTTCTCGGTATATTTTTGTGAGAACAAAAAGATTTATGACAAAAGACGGATATATACATTTAACATGTTTTCTTTTTTTTTCATTAAAAAAAAAACAATGGTGCTGCATCTCAGCAGTTCTTTAGCAGTCATCTTTGCTATTCCATATGGAACATTAATATAATCTTCATCCTAAACAGAATTCGGCTTCTTAGCCATTGTATGGTTGAATAAAACATTTTTCTTTTCTTTTTAAATCAAACAGAAATGATTTGGGCTTCTTAGCCATAGTTTTTATAGGACGGTTGAAAATGTTTCTCTTTTTAGTCAAACAACCACACCATGACACAATCTAATGCCTCTTAAGGCCCTAGTGGTCGTTTTGTCTTCAATTGCCAAATTGCTTGCAACAGTTTGGAACTATTCTGCACAGTATGCCTCTGCAAAGTGGCGTTCTTCGGTTTTCATGCACGTTAGTGTAAACGACTTTAACTTCCATTCGTTGATGATTAGATGTGCAGTTACACCCAGGTACTTATCGTTACTCACAGAGGTCCAGTGACCCCCTGTCAGCGCCACATGTTTCGTGGCAGCCAAGTAATTTTCCTTTTTTTTCTTTTCAGCTTATTACAGCTTGTGGATTTTTGTCATTATTGTGCGTCTTTGCGTTGCTTTGATGCTCGCAAAACTTCGGTGAACCCCTCGTCCTCAACAATATTAATCGGTCTACAGCTTTTTGCAATCCATTTGGCAACAGTGCTAGTCAACTTGTCACAGGCAGATTTACTCGATAACATCTTCCCGCAGAGTGTATATATCACTTTGGTTTTATTGAATGTTCCATTGAATGTTCCAGAAAGTCCTCAGGTTCATCATAATTATCCATGTTGTTTGTTTGGATAGCAGCTGCCGTCTGACTGCATTAGAAACAGCGACTAGTGCAGATTGAGTGGAATTGTGGGTATATTGGAAGCTCATTCTGCGCATGAGTTAAATGCGTTAAAAGAAATGAACGCATTAATCCTGAAATTTAATCACAGCGCGTTAACGCGTTATTTTTCACAGCTCTAAAAAAAACACTTTATAGAATCTCAGAACAATTTATGAAATGGCAAAAAAATGTATGTAATGACTTGGTTGGTTTGGATGATAAATGAATTAAGAATTATGACCTGCAGTATATAATATTCCAAGGTGTCATTTTATAGTATAGTCACAGATGTTCACTGCACAGCAAACACATTCAGCCCACACAGTAGATTTCTCCACACCAGGTCACTGTTGCTGTGGCCACAACCCCAAATGAGTAGTTAGCCTGCAGCAGCCACCACATGCGTTCTCCCTCTCCCTCCCTCTGTGCTTTTCTCTGACATTAAGCATTACAGCGTCCGGGACACCCAGTTCCTCACAGCTAGTAAAAGAAAGCTCAACTGCTATAGCATGTTCTTATACATTATTTCCCTATACTATAAGCAGACAGCTTCACACTATCAATATACTTGGAGTATATTCACTCATCACTGTTTTCTTCATTGCAACAAAATAAGCTGAAATCATTTGGGGCAAACTCTGAAATAGATGAATCAACAGGCTTTTTGTAAATTACAATCTTTCTGCATAGATCTTCAAAACAAATGTGTATAACATATGCAACACTCAACAAGCTACTTCTACTAATGCTCCCAGAAAAACTCAAATCATTTTTGAGTCATTGAAATTCTGTTCAAAGGACACAATACCACAGCATGTTATGCTTTGCTCAAAAGATACATTGATTGAAATCCATGTGATAAAAGCAAAGTTGTAATACTTCCTGCAATGTTGTAAACATATCTAATGAGATCCTATCCCCCGCCACGTCTAATTATAACTTATAAATGAAGCATACTGAGATGTTTGTGATGCATGAGAGAGAATGAGAGGAAGTTTGCAGAGGGGGAAAACACAATGTGGAATTACAGAGATGTCGTAAACAGTGTGATAAATTAGCTGAGAAATCAACAAAGTATAATTAATACATCTAACGAAAGTATTAAGCAATTGGGGGGTGGGGGGGGGGCAGCTCAGGGAACACTCCACTTTATTGTTTATCAAAATTACATTAACTTGTGGTAATGAATCAAGGGAACCTGTTCTGCTGGGTCAGCTGGACTCAGAGTGGGCTCTCTCTGAACCAGGATCAGCCTCTGAAACATACATATTGCCCTAATCAGAATAAACAACCCTTTCCATATGTCACCCTTCTCATCTGCAATGAACACATAGCTGTCTGTCAGCATTGTTGATAGCGTAGCCCCGGAGGCCTATGGGAGCGTGTGATGGTAAATAAACATCCATCTTGCTCCAACACCAGCCAGCTGTTACAGAGGCATAGAAGGGAGGCACATAGAGGAAGTACATGTGTTCGACTTCCAGGGATTAATGGTATAGCAGTTGCACGCCTCTGTGAGTGGATGTGTGGGTATAGCAGATGGAGAGATTGGTGGTTTATTGTGGTCTGTTACACACATAGTGTCTGTGCATGTATGTCCAGGCACACTCACACACACGCACTGCACACACACACGTACACACATGCACGTACACACATGCACAAGCACAAGCACACACACACACACACACACACACACAAAAACATCGAATGTTTTATTAATTTCTGATTTCACGCCACATTTTGTATACTTTAGCCATTGCATTGTACGACGTCAACATTCCATTCTTTCAGAGAGAGCAGAATGGTAGGCAGCGATTTTACAACATTACATTTGATCGTTTGTGAGTGAGGGGAGGGAGAAAATGGAGTGGGGGGAATGCACAAATTAACATGTGAACGTGAAGACAAGTGAGTGTACAAATGAATGTGAGCAGTAAGCCTTTCTGACTCAACCTGGCTGCAGAGTGACATTATTCGCCACACGTATATCCTCACAGCTGTGATTTGGCCGGAGGCACATATTTTCTGTTTATTTTTTTTTGTTTTTGTTTTTTACCCTAACACGCTGGAGCTCTCCTACCATATCATCTTTCAATTCACACACACACACACACACACACACACACACACACACACACACACACACACACACACACACACACACACACCTTCCCCCAACCCCTAGTGTGTAGTTTCTGCAGGTTTTACTATGGCCATGCCCACCTCAGGACCATCAGACGTGTAAACAGTGCTCATACACATGGAATGTCTTCCCACAATCCTTTGTTCTATTCTATTCGTATTTCTAGTTACATTCCAAAAGCCCTTGCAGTTGATTGGCTGAACCATCGCAGCTGCTCATATCAGTGATAAAAGAAGAGTTGGATGATTTCCTACAAGAGTATCTGTGTGCAATTCAGGAAGTGGACGAAAAGCCTAGACTTGCACATGACTTAACCCAAGATTGAGACATGCACATCACTAACCTTGACCTGCAAAGAGGAAAAATATTCACAGAAAGAAATTAAATAGAAAGATTTCAAAGTGTGTGGTCGTTACGGTTCCTCTCCTACAAATAAGTTGCTGAGCAGATGGGATGACTCTTGATAACTAAATCATTGTTTATTTCACATGAATGTTCGTGACAACGGTTTTAACTTAAAAAAATGTGAGACCTATGGAGAGAAAAAGAGAGACATTGGAAAGAGAGAAAATATCTGCCATCATTGTATGGATTTGCATCTGTTTATATTTGAATTACTCAACGTTTACGTTACATTTACATCTCACATTTTCTGCCAACTCCATGGTGAAGCTGCAGCCGCTCCTGCAGGTCTGACATCTAGTGTCATGTATTGGCCTGCAGTGCAATCGATAAGCAGGGTGATTATCTGGTCAAGCTTTAATCCATGACGTATTTCCGATTGGAAAAATCGGAAATACATCAAGAGCGTGGAAGCATTTTCTAAGAGAGCGTGAGCAGATGAAACTCAAGTGAGCACTCAAAACTTTAGTGAAAGCGAGAAAACTGAAACATTGATGTGACTCTCATGTCTGTGCTCAATCACACGCTCGTGATGACAGCTTTATTTGCCAGAACATTATTTTTCACCCCCATAGTTTTGCGTTCTGTGTGTACTCTCCTAGTGAAGGCAGCAAAATAACATCCTACCCACACACTAACAGACACACACACACACACACACACACACACACACACACACACACACACACACACACACACACACACAGTGCACTCACTCACATCTCATTATTTAGGGTTGCAGAAAGCAGCACACTCTTCGCCTCTCCCCATTACCCAACAGTACCACATGCGGCTGGGGGCAACAGAATGTGCTGTATGCCCACTGGAGAAAATGAGGCCCGTGGGATAACGCTGGGGAGGAAGGAATGCTATTTCCACTCTCACTCTGTGGGCGCAAACCTGTTCAATTTCTCTCTTTTATGAGATAACTGTGCTCTAGTAATGATCAGGAACCAACTGCTTCCCTTGACCAGAGCTAGCGTGTGTCTTCCTGGTAATGGCTCTGTGTGAGTCCTGTCTTAGTTTGCCGTGATTTAAAGTCAGGGTTCACTCCGGCCGAGCAGGATGCAGTGAGTGCGCTAGACAGCTGCGGCTGCAGTAGGTTTGATTCACGGGCGGTTCTTCTGGATGAGAGAAAATGGGACTCGTTTAGAGGTAGGGATGAATGGACGAAAGTCATGCTGGTGTGTCAGTGTGATCAATGGGATGGCTTTGATTTGAACGTATTTTGTGAGTGCACTGGTGGAGTAGGAGTTGGTGATTTCGGCATGCATCCTCTCCTCAGCCTTGCTGGATTCCTCTGGAATAAAGAGTGAGAATAGCAGGATAAGGCCTAGATTCGGTACATAACCTTCTGGCAAACCATTTGGATGGCCCACTGTTAACATGTGCTAACATGTCTTGTCACCATAAAGACAACAAGAAATAACATCAGGATTCAATTGAAGTTGTTGCTGAGGTTGTAGTTCTGTGAAGGCATGGCTTATGTGACTAGTACATACATGGAAGTTTACTGAATATTTTTTTGTCATTAATTGTCCATATTGGGCCACTCTGAATACAAGGTGACTGTTAACGGATATGAAGATAATTTAATTTATCCTCACTTTATCATTCAGTCCCAGTGTGTTATGACCCGTATAGTATGGACATGCAGGGGAATATCACATATACAGAGAGCCCGACTCCCATCCTCCACCTCAGACTCTGGCACATTAAACACAGCGGAGGCTTTATCCAAACCTCCCGTGTGTGCTATCTCATCTCCTCTTCCTGTCTGGATTCGAACCACGCTTAACGGACACTTTCATTCTCATCGATCCGTTCCTCTTACTCCGCACGTCAGCGCCGGCGACCCACTTTGGGGCTCGGCCCGGTTCCACCGTATTAAAATGACGAGAACAATGAACAGCCTTATACATCAGGGCCCACCGCCGCGCGTCAGGCCATGTCTTCCATCGTTCACTGTTCATGTTCACTGTCTGAGTCAACACAATTACAAATGGACTGAATCACAGCACAGGGGCCCCTGGCAGTAACTTATATTCAACTATTCAGTTTTTCCGTAACGGTTTTGAAACACATCATGCTCTGTGAGCCTAAATCTTCAATGGATCTCAGTTGATTTGCAGTTGTCAATCAGCTCACATTCTGGCAGTAACTTATATTCAGCTATTCAGTTTCCGTAACGGTTTTGAAACACATCATGCTCTGTGAGCCTAAATCTTCAATGGATCTCAGTTGATTTCCCATTGTTAATCAGCTCACATACAGGTAAACCCCATTATACTTGTTGTGCATGTATATGAAAACAAAAGGGGTGTTATATTCAATGTTGACAGATAATTATTTATGACTAATGGCTTTGTGTGTGCTGTCACTCCTGTTATCTATGAGGCTATGTTTCTGGTATGAATACATTTCAGAGGATTGTGGGCAAGAAAATGAATAAGAATAGTATTACAATATGGAGCCTGGGGATTTAGTGACACGTCTTTTCATACCCAGTAGTAAATCCTCTTGTTCATTATCCAATACTGCTGAAGTTGTCACTCTCCTATTCTTTTCATGAACAAAATTGGATTTAATAGTTAAGTGTAAAATGTGGCTCGTATTTTCTGAATTGTGTCATTAATAAGAAGCCAATCATTTGGTCAGTGGCTGTAAACAAGTAATCTAATCTGCTGAAAGAATACAGTTGTGGTTTTTGTTTCCCAGTTCATTTGGTGGAAAAATCAGACATTATAAAAAAATGAGGTAAATAAGTACAGCTTTAGGGATGGACATCTGATCAGCAGTCATGCCACTATTTTCTCTCAATCTTTGTGTGTGTTGCTGCCCGCAAATCAAAGAGCTTGCTGCGCCTGCACGGTGACCTCCATCGCGTCTGGTTTGGGGACTATCTATTTCAACTTGACGCATCTGGGGATATGATCTTCTGAATGCAGCCTTCGGTTTGAAGGGACTACTGCCAGAGCTGAAAGAACTCATTGAAATACCTCACTTATGACTGAATGGCAATCTGCCAATGGTGCGTGTGTGTGTGTGTGTGTGTGTGTGCGTGTGTGTGTGTGTGTGTGTGTGTGTGTGTGTGAGTTTGTGTGTGTGTGTGTGTGTGTGTGTGTGTGTGTGTTCGTATGTGTGTGTGTGTGTGTGTGTGTGTGTGTGTGTGTGTGTGTGTGTGTGTGTGTGTGTGTGAGTGCATACAGCTAAGGATTTTAAGGCATTTTGGGAACACCCATAAAGAGTACATTTTTATTTTTACAACAGGCTGTCTAAATGAATATTTATCAGTAGCATCTGCTTTGATTGGAGTTCATGTTTGGCAGTTGTGCTGGCATACGCCACCACTGAAGTAAGTGTCTGGAAAACACAGGAGGGCGCGCAGAAGGATATCTGATCTGTCTTTAATGAGTTTGGATTCCAACTCTGCAGGACGACCTAATAAACAAAGCATGTTTTGGCGAAGTCTCTGGCCAGGAACATAAAACACCGTATGGGGTGTCATGCAGGACCTCGCTGTGCGTCAAAGTCATGCAAACACCCTGTGTTTATGAAACACTCCAACAAATATTTCTCACATCTCCGAGTGGATTTGAACTATAATGATTGTAACCCGCCAAATGTGATCTGTAAATAAATCATTTTACCGCTCGTCTCTCATCACACCATGAAGGACATTTCATATTTAATAGAGATATGAAGGATTGAGGAGAGTTCAACAGTTATGCTGATCATCAGATGATATCACATACCAAGACACACAGTTATCCTGATGATGGAGACTGAACAACCTCACACCAACAAGCAGCCATTCACATTTCAATAGAACTATTCAACTGTTATTTCCATTCAGTTTAATTAAATTGTTCTTTCAAATTGGAAGTAAAAAGTTTTGTGCCAATGCTGGTTGGACTATGTGGAATTGAAACAGTCACCACTGTTTGTTTTTGAAAGCCTTAAAAAGCAGTTCTGGTCACATGAGGAAGTGAATAAACAGTGCATTTGAGACTAACAAACACGACAATGATGGTTAGCTAATGGTTAACATCCATGGGGGTACGCAGCTGCTATAAGGAAATGCTTTCTATTAGGCATCTCAAACTTACAGGGGAAATGGGTTTTAAAAACTAGTTAGTACATGGCTGCAAAATAAATGACTCGTTTTTAAGCCGTGTCATTTTATCGCACTAATAACCCTCAAGCTGCTAATGTTGGGAACATCTGGGGAGAAACTTCCATTCTGTGAGGCAAACTACTCCAAAGTAATGTCAGACGCCATCTGGGTAGACAAGCAGGAACAGCATGCCCTGTGTATAATGAACTGTTGGGTTTTATCTGGCGATAACATCAGATGTCTCTTTCTGGTCTTTGAAAGAAGTCATACTTAATCACAAAGTTTTTTTTTTCTTTCTTTCTTTTCATGGCAGTTTTTGTGAACTATTGCTGCAGTTCTCCAAAATCCGTTTTTCAGGGTAGTGTTTTGAATTTCTAACATCTGTGAGTAAACGCTTGGTTAGGTATAGCATAGAGAAACCACTGGGAATTAGTTGCAGGGTTTTTTTTGGGTGCTGTCACCTATTTTAATTAGCAAAAGGACTATGCAGTAATATTGTGTGGAAAACAGACAGACACACAGTAGAGAAGAGAAGAGAAGAGTGGAGAAGAGAAGAGAGGAGAAGACAAGAGCTGTAATGTGTTCACATCTGTTTGAGGGGAAATCGTCTCGGTTACTTACGTAACCTCGGTTCCTTAAGCAGGAACCAGATATAACATAATGGTACATGACGTCAGTCATGGCAACAAAACGAAGCATTTATCTATTCACGCCTGAAAGGCCGCGAGATCTGTCAGCGCGCGCTCCTGGCCCCGCCTTCCAGGAGCACTTTAATATCATAACGCGCCCTCAGATCTGCCTTGGAAAGAAACTGAGCAAGACAATCAATCCAAGGTAACACTGTACACGCCAACCTTGTTATATCTGGTTCCTGCTTAAGGAACCGAGGTTACGTAAGTAACCGAGACGTTCCTTATCGCAGTTCACTGCGATATAACATAATGGGACCCTATACATTCCCGCGTGATAATACAGTGGCAGCCAATTACACACAGCAGCTCTACTGAAGCCTTTGCCCTCATAGAGGTTCATACGGCCGCTGGCGGTGAACATATTAACAGGGCAACCTTTGTCATAGGCGGCAAGGATCGCGATCCTGCGCCCGTAAGAAAACCCTGGGATGTTTCATGTGCAACATAACATGTAGACACTAATGAACACACTTATCATATATATCGTTCTCAGGCCAAGGGATTCAGAGATCGCTTGCCCGCAGAACGCTATGAAGAAAACTAGGTTCGGCCACATCTAACATATAGAATCTAATGAAAGTGTGGCGAGAACTCCAGCTTGCAGCTTTGCAAATATCTTCCACTGAGACGCCCTTTAGTAAGGCCCAGGAAGACGAGACCCCCCGCGTAGAGTGCGCATGCAACTTCTCCGGGGGATCTAAAGACAAGCTCTTGTAAGACAACACGATAGCCTCTACTATCCAACGGGAGAGGCTCGGTTTTGATAGAGGTCTGCCTTTTGCGCGTGCACCGAAGCACACGAATAGCTGATCTGACTGTCTGAAAGCTCTAGTGCGCTCTGCGTAACAGCGGAGAGCGCGCACTGGACAGAGTTTATTCAAACGTTCCTCCTCTGCTGACGCAAAAGGAGGAGGCGAGAAAACTGCTAATTCAATCACCTGATTGCGGAATGGGGTTACCACCACTTTAGGTGTGTAAGCAGCATTAGGTCGCATAACCACTCTGTCACCAGCGATCGAGAACTGAAGGCACGATGGACTGACTGACAGGGCTTGCATGTCACCAACGCGTTTTGCTGACGTTAACGCCAGCAGCAGCGCGGTCTTTAAAGAGACAAACTTTATGTCCACTGTCTCCAGGGGCTCGAACGGAGGCCCTGTGAGAGCACGTAACACCACTAGCAGATCCCAAGAGGGTATGAGGTGTCTCTCTGGCACCCTGAGCCGTCTCACCCCCGCCATAAAGCGTGACGCTAGCGGGTGACTGCCAGGAGAACTGCCATTAATGCCTGTGTGGCAGGCCGAAATGGCAGCCATGTACACTTTGAGAGTAGAAGCCGCCTTCCCCTCATCAAACAACTGCTGTAGGAATTCTAGAATAACGCCCAGCGCGCAGTTAACGGGGTCGTGCTGACGCGCAGCACACCACCGCTCAAAACTGCGCCACTTCAGCGTATACAGAGCCCGTGTTGATACAGCTCGGGCACTCTGTATTGTAGCCACCACCGCGTCCGACAAGCCTGAGGCTATGAGCCTGCACCTTTCAGGTGCCAGGCTCTGAGACGCCATCCCTCCGGATGGGGGTGCCACACTGTCCTGTGCGCCTGCGTTAGGAGGTCTCTCCGTAGAGGCAGCTCCCAAGGCTGCTGCACTGACATATTGACCAAATCTGCCGCCCACGGCTGGTTGGGCCAGTGGGGGGCTATCAATATCAATTCCCTGCCCTCGTCCGCAATCCTGCACAGCACCTGCTGGAGGAGCGGGATCGGGGGAAAAGCATATAGGGGTAGGGCTGGTCACTGGTGCCCCAGCGCGTCTATGCCTAGTGGGGGATCGTCGCCCCCTAGCGAGAACCAGAGCGGGCAGCAGGTGTTCTGCCTGTTCGCGAACAGGTCCACCTGCGCCTTGAAAAAACGCACCCAGATCTGACCTATCACTTGTGGGTGAAGGCACCAGTCTGCTGCTCGAGGATCGCCCCTCGATAACAGGTCCGCACCGTAGTTGAGGTGACCTGGTTTATGCACTGCCCTGAGGGACAGGACGTGCCTCGCTGCCCACAGGAGCAGGCGAGTCGCCCAATGGTGTAATGACGGGGAGCGCACTCCGCCCTGGCGATTTATATACGCCAAGGTCGCAGTGTTGTCCGTCCTCACTAGTACATGCTGACCACTCAGCCTGGGCAGAAAGTGTTGTAGAGCTAGGACTACTGTTCGCAGCTCTAACACATTTATGTGAGACGCGGCCTCTGTCACAGACCAGAGACCGTTCACGCCTCTCCCTTCGCAGACCGCTCCCCAGCCTTTGGTGGAAGCGTCTGTGGTCACCACCACGCGACGCGACACAATGCCCATAGTGCCCGAAGCGGCGAGAAACCAGGGGGTTCTCCAGATCGCCAGGGCTTTCCTGCAACTGGAGGACACCACTACTCTGCGATGCCTGTCTGTGACTGCGTTGAGCTCATAGACAGGTACCATATTTGGAATGGGCCGCATACGCAACATCCCCAACGGGAGCGCTATAGCGGCCGACGCCATCATCCCTAACAGGCGTAGGTAGCGCAGCAACGAGGACTGACTGTCCCCGTGGAACTGGCGCCACGCATGTTTCGATGGCATTTATCCGTTCTTGAGACAGTCTGACCTCCGTGGAGGTGGAGTCTAAGATCATACCCAGAAAATGCGTAACTTGCCTGGGGCAGAGAACGCTTTTTTCTCTGCTTCACAACAAACCCAGTCGATCAGGTGTGCCACCACTAGATGGCTCCATCCTGCACTGCTGCAGCTTTTGAATGAGAAGCAATTAACCAGTCGTCCAAATAATTGTAAACGCGTAAGCCGCGTAGACGTAATGGGGCGATAGCTGCCTCTACGCACTTTGTAATAGGCGCTAGGGACAGGCCGAATGGGAGTGCGTTGAATTGGTACGCTATTCCTCCGAACGCAAACCTCAGATATTTCCGATGTCTGTGGTGGATAGGAATGTGGAAGCGTCTTTTAAGTCTATCGTGATAAACCAATCGTTTGGCCTTATAAACTGCACAAGCCTGCGTGGGGTCAACATTCTGAACCGTAGCGGCATGAGTGCTTTGTTTAACACACGTAGATCTAATATAGGCCGATAATTCCCGTCTCTTTTGGGTACGAGGAAGTAACGGCTGTAGAAGCCTGCATTCCTCTCCTTGAGGGACTCTGCTTATGGCCTTCTTTTGAGCAGGGAGATTATTTCTTCCCGTAGGAAGTGAGACTGTTCTCGCTGCATCACAGACTGTATTACTCTGCTGAATGGCGGAGGGGAACGGGCGAATTGCAGCACGTAACCCTTTGTGATCTTTTAGCACCCATGGTGACACTGCGCATGCGCGCCAACTTCCGCACAACCAGGGAGGTTGTGCTCTGAGTTGAATTTGTCGGGGACTAACCCGCTCATGGTCAATGAGTCTAAGCCTAGATCTACACCCACTCCGCCTTGGGAGGGAGACGAGATCTGGGGCTGCCCCCTCATGTTTTTTGAAAAAAATGTGGGGGTGCGATTGCACTGTGTGCATCGCGGGGGGAGTTACACAAGCATGTCTGGGCACTGCGCCATCTGGGACAGGAGTTAGGACATATGATTGTGGTGCTTGTGAAAACCTGCTTACCGTGCTGGACATGATTTCCACATGTGAGCGACGGGCTGATTTCTGTGGAGGCGGTGTGGACTCCACCGCTCCCCCCTGCGTGACGAGTGGCTGACTGTCACGGTCAGGAAGCCTGAGGTCTCCCTCTGCCTCGCCCGCGGCGAGCAGAGCGCTGCCGCGGAGCCTGGGCTGGAGGCGCTGGCGAGCGGAACCCGCTTCTTTTCTGGCCCGGTGCGGGTGTGGTGTGTCCTGAGGAGGACGTCTCACCCGTGCCACTAGAGCGAGGCATCCAAGCCTGGAATACCTCTCTGCTCTTCTGCTGTTCTTCGAACTTGGCAGCCATTGTGACCACTGCTTCCCCGAAGGCGCCCTGGACAGAGACCGGGGCGTCGAGGAGTGGTGCTTTTTCTCTGTCTGACAGCTTAGCCAGTGATAGCCACAGAGACCTCTGGGTAGCCACCGCGGCACCCATCACCCTCCCCAGTGCCTGTGCCGTGCACCGGGTTAGTCTGAGCGACAGATCCGTCGCACGACGGAGTTCTGCCACAGACGGGTGATCTTCCCCCAGCGACAAGGCAAGCTCAGTCAGGAGCTTTGCCTGGTAGCGCTGTAGCAATGCAGCCGTATTGGTCGTGCAGGCAGCCTGCCCTGCAGCCAAGTAGGACTTCTCTGCCAGGAGAGGCTTCTGGCCGAGACGCATCGTGGGGGATGCGGACGAGAGGTAGCCCGCTACTGCATCCTCCACCTGAGGAAAGGAGAGGTAGCCCCTCTCCTTAGCCATGTGGAGCTGCATGTAGGGCGCGCAACCCCGGCCCCGGGGCTCGCCCGAGTAGGGTATCGCCCATGTCGCCTGCAGTTCCTCGTGGACCTCCTCGAAAAAGGGGACGCAACTGGGAATACTGACGCGGCGGAGCAGCATAGAACTCCCCGTCCAGCAGCGAGGACCGCCACACTGGGAGGGGGAGGGGGAGGGAGAGGGAGAGGGAGCCCGAGGCAGCTGGCTTGCTCTCAGCGCAACCTCGTGGAGCTGCTGGCCCAGGAGCCGAGACGAGGTAGGAGGTGTCTCACCCGCAACCTGACGTTCATGGCTCGTCTGCATTGCTTCTGCGATTGAGCTGTGCTCATCGGAGAAGTCTAGCAGACTATCCTCAACCAGGCTGATGTCCAGCTCGAGCGCATCGTGGGGATGGGCTGGGACACCGCTTGGTTGAAGCTCCTCAGCCTCGCTGCCCGCAGCCCCAGGGCTGACAGGCGGCGAGAGACGGGGAGAGACCCGGGAGCGGAGCTTGCCGCCGCAAGGCGGACCTGCTCACGCTCACCAAGTCCAAGGCTGAAGACGCACTCACTAGCGCAGTCTCCTCGGCGTCCTTGCGCTTCCAGAACGCAAGGGCGCCTGGTAGCCTTAGCTAGCGGGAGGCTAGCACAGATGGAACAGACAGGGGCTTTGCCCGAAAGCGCGCCCTCCGCGTGGTCCCTGCCTAGGCAGGTCACGCACCGACGGTGCGGTCGCCCTTGGGACGGACGTGACCGCAGTCGGGGTAGTGTCTGGCCATCTTTTATCAATCTGAAAGTAGAGAAGAATGTTAAAACACAAGCACACTATCTGCAACGAACACGTTGTTAGCAAGCTAGCAGGCTAGTCAGAGACTTAGCCAGCCAGGCAGCCAGGATAGGAGCAACTACTTTCAAAATGAAATTAAGCCAATGAATTTCGTAGCGCCCTGAGCTAGTGAGGGTTAAGGAACCCGGATAACTCACCAACCCGTAGAGAGCGAAAGCACACAAAACTCTTTTGACTGTGGTAGAGCGTTTGAGATATGCTCGGAGATGTTCACTCCGTCTTGCGAAGTTTTAAAAGAGGCAGATCTGAGGGTGCGTTATGATATTAAAGTGCTCCTGGAAGGTGGGGCCAGGAGCGCGCGCTGACAGATCTCGCGGCCTTTCAGGCGTGAATAGATAAATGCTTCGTTTTGTTGCCATGACTGATGTCATGTACCATTATGTTATATCGCAGTGAACTGCGATAAGGAACTTAAGTTTTAGTGTCAGTTACCTCATTTGAAGATAGAATTGGATTTGAAGAGAGTAGGTTGATGTTGAAGTTTGCATTCTTTTACAACTAGAACAATCCATAGCAGCTCTGTAAATGGTAATCATTTCAATGAGCAATTATCATTATCAATCAATTATCAAGTATCGATACCATGGGTTATTTGACAGAGTATTCAAAAACTTCCTGTCAGTATTTGAACTTCTGTGTATATTTGTTTAGTGGCATTAACATATTTTTTTACTTTAAGTCCACAACTCAGCTGTTTACTATGGTGCTGCATGTTTCTGTCTGTCAATCCCAAAAGTAGCTCATTTACATTCTCCCCATGCCCACCAGTTTTGACTGACACCCTGAACATGAGGAGAAATAAAGCCGCTGCACCGATGAAAAAGGCTATTGTGAAAATGTGCCTCTGAGCAAATGGGGATGAACAAATGCAGGAGGATTAGCCACTAAAAATGGCTCCTTTAATCATCTCTAACAGTGGGATTAATTAGCCCAGAGTAAATAGCACATAAGAAACAAGTTGCTGTAATCAAAGGTAGCTATCTAAGTTAATCTCAGAGAGATAAACAGTGGAGCAAGTTTATGTGCGGTGTTATTAACAGGGAACACAACACACACACACACACACACACACATTTTGTATTTAATTGGACACATTCATTAAACTAAAGTTTTAAAGTCTTCAGAGACCAAAGAAATGGGAAACACTTTAGTTTTATGGAGCATTATATGATAATCAACACAAAATGCCTGTAGCTACCTAACAAATCCTCAAGGATTCTCTATTATGATTGCCAACTAATTCAAACTTTTAGGCAACTGTCAGCTAATCTTAGTGATTATTGCACCCAAACTGCAGATCTAAGCCATTTTTATTCTTCATTTTCAATCAATTTCAATAAATGAAGTTTCAAAAAATTTCAATCCATTGCATATTCTTTTCTTCATTTAATTGTCATTTTTGCTTATTACTCATGCTGTGTGACTTATTGATATACCTTGTAAAACCTGGTTTACTCCTTACTGGCATGCTGGGCACACACATACACACACATGTACGCAAAGACTCATGTACAAAACACATACACACACTTACACATACACACACACACACACACACACACACACACACACACACACACACACACACACACACACACACAAAGATGCATGTACCAAACACTCACACACACACACACACACACACACGCACACACACAATCAAAAGCAGACTGACACACAGACACACACACTCACCTTCATCTTAATCATCTTTGCTTGAGCTCCAGTGAAATTCAGCATGAGTTCCCCTACAGGTGGAAGTTCCCTGCCACCCGCCAGCACCTGTGATGGAGATAAAACGAGAGAATTATTCCAAATGAACAGGCAAAATTATTCATCTCTGGGTAAAAGGACTGAATAAAAGACTTTTTGACGGATGCTGAACTGGCCTGCTGGGACTTTCTGTTGGAGAATTCCCTCATCTCAAGGTTAAAAGCGTGTTTTCTTGTATCTGCAAACGAACATGAAATGTGCTTAGCATTGCAAACAATATCTGTGACTGACATCAACATCTGTCCCAAGCCATCCCCGTCAGTCAGCAGTCTGATATCGTCATTAGCCAATAACGTAAACACTAGTGTCACAGTCCAGTGTCACTGTTCTGTAGAGTCTCACTGACAATAGTGAACTGAAGTTAAAACTAAATTTAACACAGACTTTAAGAGCTTTCCTCATGTATGTATCCCCTAACCATTATCCTGAATCCATGATGTATTGGCCATGCTTTAACATTACACATAACTATGCCATTATCAGGTCAGACAAGGGCCACATTCATTAGTCATCATGACTGTTAATTCATAGTTCAAAGTTCATATAACAGCGTAACTACTGATTATTGTAACCATGGCTCTCAAAGTAAGATTCCATTAAATCCCAATGGTAACATTACAATCAACCATAACATATTTATGGCACAGCTATGTTGTTGAAATAATGTGTTATAACAGTACAAACATAAAAAAAAATAAACTAAAACTTTTTATTCCCTATCACCTCTTTTCATGTGAGGTGACTTGCAATGCCTCTGGTTTTCCCCATTCAGTAACACATACAGTACATCTCCCTTACATTCAAATCTCCCAGTGGTGCTGGCCAAGGTGCTGAAACCATCCATGCTACCTCAATGGAGAAATAAACATTATGATTGCCCCTCTTTTTTTAATCAAAACATATCCTGCAGCCAGAGCGCAGTGTAATGAGCAGCCTCTAATGTGCCCTGTCACATTCATTAGCGCCATTTAAATGAGAGACCAGGAGGCAGGAAGGAAATGATCTGTTAACATGCAGAAGTGAACAGCCCTGCGATCTGTGTTAATGCGAAAGGCACCTCAGAGCATCCTACGCCATCCCGGGTGGGGTGGGGGTGGGGGGGTGGGGCAGGCAGGAGGTGTGCGTGAGGCGGGGGCATCCACCCGAACGAACAGAAATGGAAATGATTAGTTTTCTGGTCAGTCAGCTAGAGGGGGAGTGAGGATGATGGTGGGGGGGTGGGGGGGGGGGGGTGGTCACTGAAGGCAGCAGGCCCAGGTAGGACCCTCACTGGACCACTGAATGGCTGCCTGTAAAAGACACACCACACATGCTGAGTGGGGGGATTTGGGCCTATAAGAAGCAGCAAATGTAACACACCCTAAAAGGGAGGTTGAGGCTCAGACGCAAAGCTCAGAATACGTGCAAGAGAAATCAGAACACCGTGCTTAATAATAAAAGAGATTTATTTAGCGACTCCAGGGAATTGATAATAAATATAAAACATTAAAAATGCGCTTCCTAAAAGTAGTGCCAGCACTCAAAGTTCAAATGTCTGTCTGGGTGTCCAGTTGGTTCGTATGGTTTCAGCACCGTGCGCGTCAGTCTCGTTCTCCCGGGACACGGCCAAGCCAGACGCTCTTCTGGTTCTCTGATTCTCATTCACCCACACGACACAGCTTGGACAGGGTCAATGGCCGGCAGTCCGCAAGCAACTCTCCTCTGGTCCAACCTTGATACAATGGACACAGCGTCAGACAATACTCTATTACAATTAAATGAAACCCAGAGAAAGTATAGAGCCCACACCAAAGAATATCGCGATCACCAACCTTGATACAATGGACACAGCGTCAGACAATACTGCCATTAGCTTGTGGACACGGGTATAAGTAGAAATATTGTGATGGGAAACACCTAAGGAGGGTAGTGGCATAATGCTAGGCACCTGTGCTTAATTAGTGATCATGCTACACACGTGCGGTAGAAAAGGTTCGTGCTCAGTGCTCAATTAAAGTGTGCCAATCACCACTACACTCATGTGAAACACTACACACCACTCAGAACACACCGTGAATCACTGCAAACAACCCTCAGGCCCAAAACACCATGTTACACAAACATAAAAAAAAAAAAAATTTATCTAAGAGTGAGAGGGTTTGTCTGCCTTTCCAGTGGAGTAAGAGAGAGAGAGAGAGAGAGAGAGAGAGAGAGAGAGAGAGAGAGAGAGAGAGGTCAGGTGCAATCTTTAATGAATGCATGCAAGCGGGCTCTTTGGAGACAAAATGACACTGAAGTTCAAAGCACACAGGAGAGACTTTCTCTTAAGCTTCAAACTGAAACTAAACTGATCTCCAGCTATATAATCAAACTTCATCTGAAAGAAAACCTGAATATAGTTCATGTTCTCACACGGTCCTTTTGCTTCCGCCTCATGTACTCAATCACGTACATCTTCAGAGCCACAGATGTGTGGCGCATTGTGGGTTAGAGATGCTAAATATTGTTTTGCGGAGGTGTGACACAGTTTATAAATAACATTCCTGCAGACCGGCAATCATAGTTTACGTACAAGCACCTCCATTTTCTAAGAACAGCAATTTGAACATAATAACTGGTTCCAGTGTTGGTTTGCATTCTTGGGAAACATAGAACTATTATTCATTTCTCATTTATTTCTGACAGAATAATGATAGTGTTGCCTAGATAGAGCTGCAATTTCAAAAACATTTTTCTCTTTGACAAGACCTTTTTTTATTTCCTGGTAGAGCTGTATGCTGATTGGTGGAATACATGCCCTCAATACATCTATATAATCAGACACCAGTCATCAAAACGCTGCTGTCATAAATGTAATGGTGCTTGTTGATGCCCCTGAAATAAAACAACTTTTTTGTTATCAAATGTTTTCCAGTCCTGTCTCCAGATTATCATTAAACTGTATGAGTATTTAACAAAATGGTTATAAATGGATAGCTTGATTCTCAAGTTGAAGTGAAAGCCTGAAACGGAAATCAGTGTGCATATGTTCACATTTTGAGTTCAATGTGACATAAAAACTTTTATAGTAGTGTGTGTGTGTTATCTGGTGTGAACTACCCTGAGGTGTTTTCTCAGCTGTTTATATAAGGAGAGAAGTTGAACACCAAACATTGGTCTTCAGCAGGCCAGTGAGGCATACCTGGTTGGTCTGTTCGAGGACACCAATCTGTACGCCACCCACGCCTACAGAGTCGCCATCATGCCCAAGGACATCCAGCTGGCTAGTCGATGGGGAGCGTGCTTAAATTCTCAAGAATATCCCTTGACCCACTAAATCAGTTCCCCTCACGTACTCGTTCTGGACTCCATTACACTACTACATTAACTGCATTTTTAAAATCCAGATTTAACTCATTGCTGCGCTGTGCTCTGTTGCTTATGATTGCTGATTATTGTATGTGTGTTGTTGCTTATTGTAGGTATGATTGCTATGGTATGTTTTATTGATCTTACGTAAGGTGACCTTGAGTCATGAAAGGCGGCATTCAATAAAATGTATTATTATTATTATTTGTATTATTATTATTATTATTATTGTTGTTGTTATTATTCAGGAGAAAGTAGAGCCATATTACCTGACAAATCATTCTTACGCTTCTGAATAACAAATTTACAAATAATCTTTGCGTAGTTCTGTCTGTAAAACGGTGTGTAACAGTTCACCCATAATGCAGTGCGTGTTGCCTGTCAATGTTTAATTCTGTGTTTAAAGCTCCATTTTCACGTGTACTTACGTTCTTAGCCTGTGTTCATGTCAGTGTGTACTTCTGTCGCTGTTTTAGTTTGTGTGTTAAGTGTTACTGTGTGCTTTCCTAGTGTGTAAGCATCACTGTCATCTTTGCCCATGGTGTTGTGTCTGCATATAAGATCCCTGCTCCCCTGGCATTATGTATCAGTTGTCTTCTGTCCAATGAACAGCGAACGAGAGAGAAGCCTCTCTGCTGCCTAAGCCACAACACCTTTACCGTTTTTGTTATCACTGAATCTTAAAAGTGTAGATGAAGATGTCAGTCCAATGCCAGAAAAACACCTCCTGAAATACCTTCCAGCCCAACAACTTTCAATAGGACAGCCAGATGTCACTGACAATTCATTCCCTGTGCCTTCATGGGGGGGAAAGTCATGCCAGATCCGCATGGACATTTTCTCCCAAAACTAAAAATGAAGCACAGCTCAGCTCAAAGACACTTTGCCCATCTCGAAGCTTTCTTTTCTTCCAATTTGATCTACAGACTGTAAATGCATCTCGAGCGCCCGTCATCCTGCCGTGCTTACCTGAGATAATGAGGTCAGGACAGGAGGTCAACGGGGTGCAAACTAATGTTAACAGTAGCACACTGAGTTCATACTCAGAGTGAACCTCTTGAGATCGCTGATTACTGTTTTCTTTTAATGTCCTAATTGCCCTCCTAAATCGTTAGAGAGATCATCTTCGGAAATGTTTCTGTGGAACAGTTCAGAGAGATAACATCAAACTGACCAGCTTTAAGTGGCTCCAAACTCAGATTGATCTCACACACACACACACACACACACACACACACACACACACACACACACACACAGAGACTCACACACACTCTCTCTGCAGCCCCTGCCCTAAGTGTAGACAGGAGGAGCCTCCTCGGAATATCAAAGCTAGTGGAAGATGCCTGTGTGTTGGCTGGGCAGATGGGTCTCTGAGGCCTTCACAAGCTATTTCAGTACTTACTTCAATGCCACTAGCTGCATGGTTGCGCTTTTGTCAGCCATTTTCTGTGTGAAATATTAAGAAAAGGGAGGACTGTTTGTTGAATAGGTGGTGACTTGTATTGAGCATACTGAATTTGTTGACTTATAAAACACAATGGTGACAGATTGCAAGTGATTCATTTTGCCGCCATGATTACTCTGAATGCAAAGCTTTGCAGCAAAGTGTGTGGTTCAATCAACAGTTATTTCCCCAGTCAGTTTTGTAGCAATACAAAAACCTGTTAAAATATTTTTTTTGGTGAATGCAGCAACACAATTCTGCTATCTTCCAAATGTTGAGACATGTTAATTGCAAGTTTTTCCATTTGCTTGAAGGGCAGTGTGCTTGAGTAAGAAAAATTGTTGGCTGGTGGCAGTCAGCACACAGTGCTGTCTCTGCACCAACAAAAAAAATGCTCCACAAATGACCATATTATAATAAATAAGACTTTAATCATGGGCCTTTGGTGAATGACATCTTCTCTGCCAGCCGCATGTGCAAGCCTGCATGAAATGAATGAGAGAGAGTTAAGCCATTTATTTCCCATAGCACATACAAGCCTAAATTAGGCACTAGGGCAAGCTGTTGAGAAAGAATCTGAGGTTTGAGATGAATCAGGCAGGCAAACTGAAAGGAGGTGTAAAAGCATGTGCTGTCTCGCGACAGGCTGAACCTGCACACAGCAGTAGATTGACAAAGTACTGTGGTGGCCAACAAGGCAAAACTTTACTCCCCTACTTAACAGTATGTCATTAGACTGACATAACCATGTTATAAACGCACCGTGACAGATGGTGTGTTCTGTCATAAGTTGTCGTGACAGTCAGTGTCCAGTGATGCCTTCCCTTTCTCTTCATCTGTCCCTGTGGAGGGGACCTGTGTACACAACAGAGTGCCTTAATGAGGTTTAATATGAAATTAGAACGAGGGGTGAGGTGATTAGAGGGTAGTGAAGGTAAACATGGTGAGCACGATGTCCCCCTCCCCTCATCCTCTCCTGCTCTTCTCCTCTCCTGCTCTCCTCCCCTCCCCTCCCCTCCTCACCTCCTCCTCTCCTCCCCTCCTCCTCTCCTGCCCGTAGCCAGAACATCCCATTGATGACTTCCTCTGGGAATGGTATGCCCTGTAAACGTGTTAGCCACATGTTACATGCTGATTTTCACTTTGTGCTTTTATGAGTGCACTCATGTATTGTCATCCTCCGTCTAACTTCATCTCAGTTGGCCAAAAATGAGAGCTAATCCTTAGAGGTCGCAGTGGTCCCGTGGGGAATAGTGTGGTCTTGTGGTAATTGGTGAAAACAACAACAACAAAGAACGTCTCGGTTACTTACGTAACCTCGGTTCCTTAAGCAGGAACCAGATATAACAGTATGGTACATGACACTAGTCATGGGCCTAAATCGAAGCATTTATCCATTCACGCCTGAAAGGCCGCGAGATTTGGTAACACTGTACACGCCAACTTTGTTATATCTGGTTCCTGCTTAAGGAACCGAGGTTACGTAAGTAACCGAGACGTTCCTTATCGCAGTTCACTGCGATATAACATAATGGGACCCTATACATTCCCGCGTGATAATACAGTGGCAGCCAATTACACACACCAGCTGTACTGAAGCCTTTGCCCTCATAGAGGTTCATACGGCCGCTGGCGGTGAACATATTAACAGGGCAACCTTTGTCATAGGCGGCAAGGATCGCGATCCTGCGCCCGTAAGAAAACCCTGGGATGTTTCATGTGCAACATAACATGTAGACACTAATGAACACACTTATCATATATATCGTTCTCAGGCCAAGGGATTCAGAGATCGCTTGCCCGCAGAACGCTATGAAGAAAACTAGGTTCGGCCACATCTAACATATAGAATCTAATGAAAGTGTGGCGAGAACTCCAGCTTGCAGCTTTGCAAATATCTTCCACTGAGACGCCCTTTAGTAAGGCCCAGGAAGACGAGACCCCCCGCGTAGAGTGCGCATGCAACTTCTCCGGGGGATCTAAAGACAAGCTCTTGTAAGACAACACGATAGCCTCTACTATCCAACGGGAGAGGCTCGGTTTTGATAGAGGTCTGCCTTTTGCGCGTGCACCGAAGCACACGAATAGCTGATCTGACTGTCTGAAAGCTCTAGTGCGCTCTGCGTAACAGCGGAGAGCGCGCACTGGACAGAGCTTATTCAAACGTTCCTCCTCTGCTGACGCAAAAGGAGGAGGCGAGAAAATTGCTAATTCAATCACCTGATTGCGGAATGGGGTTACCACCACTTTAGGTGTGTAAGCAGCATTAGGTCGCATAACCACTCTGTCACCAGCGATCGAGAACTGAAGACACGATGGGCTGACTGACAGGGCTTGCATGTCACCAACGCGCTTTGCTGACGTTAAAGCCAGTAGCAGCGCCGTCTTTAAAGAGACAAACTTTATGTCCACCGTCTCCAGAGGCTCGAACGGAGGCCCTGTGAGAGCACGTAACACAACCAGCAGATCCCAAGAGGGTATGAGGTGTCTCCCTGGCACCCTAAGCCGTCTCACCCCCGCCATAAAGCGTGACGCTGGCGGGTGACTGCCAGGAGAACTGCCATTAATGCCTGCGTGGCAGGCTGAAATGGCAGCCAGGTACACTTTGAGAGTGGAAGCCGCCTTCCCCTCATCAAACAACTGCTGTAGGAATTCTAGAATAACGCCCAGCGCGCAGTTAATGGGGTCAGGCTGACGCGCAGCACACCATTGTTCAAAACTGCGCCACTTCAGCGTATACAGAGCCCGTGTCGACACCGCTCGGGCACTCTGTATTGTAGCCACCACCACATCCGATAAGCCTGACGCTATGAGCCTGCACCTTTCAGGTGCCAGGCTCTGAGACGCCACCACTCCGGATGGGGGTGCCACACTGTCCTGTGCGCCTGTGTTAGGAGGTCTCTCCGCAGAGGCAGCTCCCCGGGCTGTTGCACTGACATATTGACTATATCTGCTGCCCACGGCTGATTGGGCCAGTGGGGGGCTATCAATATCAATTCTCTGCCCTCGTCCGCTACCCTGCACAGCACTTGCTGGAGGAGCGGAATCGGGGAAAAGCATATAGGCGTAGATCTGGCCACTGGTGGCCCAGCGCGTCTATGCCCAGTGGGGGGTTGTCGCCCCCTAGCGAGAACCAGAGCGGGCAGCAGGTGTTCTGTCTGTTTGCGAACAGGTCCACCTGCGCCCTGAAAAAACGCACCCAGATCTGTTCTATCACTTGTGGTTGTAGACACCAATCTGCTGCTCGAGGATCGCCCCTCGATAACAGGTCCGCACCGTAGTTGAGGTGACCTGGAATATGAACTGCCCTGAGGGAAAGGACGTGACTCGCTGCCCACAGGAGCAGGCGAGTCGCCCAATGGTGCAGTGACTGGGAGTGCACTCCGCCTTGACGGTTTATATACGCCAAGGCCGCAGGGTTGTCCGTCCTCACTAACACATGCTGACCACTCAGTCTGGGCAGAAAGTGTCGTAGAGCCAGGACTACTGTCCGCAGTTCTAACACATTTATATGAGACGCGACTTCTGTCACAGACCAGAGACCGTTCACGCCTCTCCCCTCGCAGACCGCTCCCCACCCATTGGTGGAGGCGTCTGTGGTCACTACTACGCGACGCAACACTATGCCCATAGTGACCGACGCAGCGAGAAACCAGGGGGTTCTCCAGATTGCCAGGGCTTTCCTGCATCTGGAGGACACCAGTACTCTGCGGTGCCTGTCTGTGACTGCGTTGAGCCTCAGAGACAGGTACCATATCTGGAACGGCCGCATAGGGGCAGCACGGTGGCTCAGTGGTTAGCACTGTCGCCTCACAGCAAGAAGGCCCTGGGTTCGCATCCTGGTCCTTCCAGGTCGTTCCAGGTCCTTTCTGTGTGGAGTTTGCATGTTCTCCCCGTGCCTGCGTGGGTTTACTCCGGGTACTCCGGTTTCCCCCACCATCATAAAGACATGCATTGCATTGCGTGAATATGAATGAGTGTTGGTGGTGGTCGGAGGGGCCGTTGGCGCTGATTGGCAGCCACACTTCTGTCAGTCTGCCCCAGGGAAGCTGTGGCTACTGAGGTAGCTTACCACCACCGGTATGACTGTGTGTGTATGACTACTGGACTCTGGACTCTGTAAAGCGACTTCGGGTATATAGAGAAGCGCTATATAAAATTGAATTGATTGATTGATTGATACGCAACATCCCTAGCGGGAGCGCGATAGCGGCTGACGCCATCATTCCCAACAGGCGCTGGCAGCACAGGGACGAGACTGACTGTCCCAGTCGGAACTGGCGCACGCATGTTTTGATGGCATTTATTCGTTCTCGAGACAGCCTGACCTCCATGGAGGTGGAGTCTAGAATCATGCCTAGGAAATGCGTAATTTGACTTGGGCACAGAACGCTTTTTTCCCTGTTTATCACAAAGCCCAGTCGATAAGGGTGTGCCAACACTAGATGGCCATCCTGCACCGCTGCGGCCTCTGAATGAGCAGCTATTAACCAATCGTCCAAATAATTGTATACGCGTAAGCCGCGTAGACGTAATGGGGCGATGGCTGCTTCTACGCACTTTGTGAATACCCTCGGCGCCAGAGCTAAGCCGAACGGGAGTGCGTTGAATTGGTACGCTATTCCTCCGAATGCAAACCTCAGATATCTCCGATGTCTGTGGTGGATCGGAACGTGGAAATATGCGTCTTTTAAGTCTATCGTGATAAACCAATCGTTTGGCCTTATGAACTGCACAAGCCGGCGTGGGGTCAACATCCTGAACCGTAGCGGCATGAGTGCTTTGTTTAACACACGTAGATCTAATATTGGCCGATAATTCCCGTCCTTTTTGGGGACCAGGAAGTAACGGCTGTAGAAGCCTGAAGCTTCCTCCTCGGGAGGAACTATGCTTATCGCTTCTTTTCTGAGCATGTAGACTATCTCTTCCCGTAGGAAGTGAGACTGTTCCCGCTGCACCAGCCAGGTTGTGCTTTGAGTTGAATTGGTCGGGAACTAACCCGCTCATGGTCAATGAGTCTAAGCCTAGATCTGCACCCACTCCGCCTAGGGAGGGGGACGAGACCTGGGGTTGCCCCCTCATGGTTTTGAAAAAAATTGGGGGGTGCGATTGCACTGTGTGCATCGCAGGGGGAGTCGCACAAGCATGTCTGGGCACTGCGCCATTCTGGGACAGGTGTTAGGACGTATGAGTGTGGTGCTTGTGAGAACCTGCTTACCGTGCTGGACATGATTTTCACATGTGAGCGACGGGCTGATTTCTGTGGAGGCGGTGTGGGCTCCACCGCTCCCCCCTGTGTGGCCACTGGGTGACTGTCACCATCAGGAAGCCTGAGGCTTACCTCTGCCCCGCCCGCGGCGAGTGGTGTGCTGTCGCTGGGCAGGGCGTGCAGCTGGCTGCTGCTGTGCTGCAGGCTGAGCTGGAGGGCGGAAGGTGTGTCTCTGCCAGCCTCGCCTGGTGGGCACCTTTGCCGGAGCAGCTGGTGAGCGGAACCCGCTTCGCTTTTGGCCCTGTGTGGGCGTGGTGTGTCCCGAAGAGGACGTCTCACCCGGGCCGCTAGAGCGAGGCATCCAAGCCTGGAATACCTCCCTGCTCTTTTGCTGCTCCTCAAACCTGGCAGCCATTTTGTCTACGCCTCTGGGTAGCCACCGCGGTACCCATCACCCTCCCCGGTGCCTGTGAGGTGCACCGGGTCAGTCGGAGCGACAGATCCGTCGCGCGACGGAGCTCCGCCACCGACGGGTGATCCTCCCCCAGCGACAAGGCTAGCTCAGTCAGGAGCTTCGCCTGGTAGCGCTGTAGCAGCGCCGCCGTATTGGTCGTGCAGGCAGCCTGCCCTGCAGCCAAGTAGGCCTTTTCCACCAGCTGAGCCTGGTGCCTGGCCACCCGCGTAGGCCTGAATGATGAGGTAGGTAGAGAGGTAGCCACTCTCACTAGCCCTGTGGAGCTGCATGTATGGCGCGAACCCCGGCACCGGGGCACGGCCCGAGTAGGGGGTCGCCCATGTCGCCTGCAGTTCCTCGTGCACCTCCTCGAAGAAGGGGATGGAACTAGGAACTGGTGCGGCGGGGCCAGCGTAAAACTCCCCGTCCAGCAGCGAGAACCACACACTGGGAGGGGGAGGGAGAGGGAGCCCGAGGCAGCTGGCAGCTGGAACCTATAATCTTAACAATGGTCTGAGAATGGGGAAATAGCATACAAAAACAAGTTGAGAGAAGGTTGACTTTGAATGAGACTTCATCAATATGTTTCCCAAAATGTAGGGAAGGTCGTGCTCAGTGTCTGCAATGCTCTCCCTGTGATCAATACAGTGTGTTTGTTATTGGTGAGTATTTATGTTGGACTGTATGGCCACTCGGTCCACAGTTCAATAAAACAAAGACTAGAAAAAAATGTTGTCTACACATGAATTATATATGATAGCGAACCATTTGGGCTAGGTGGCTTGTTACTCTAAATTATGCATGGCCGTGCATTTATTAGCACAAACAAAAAAGAAATATAAACTCAGAATTTGAATTTTTCAGCTGTACGCTGTAGTTCACAGCTCCACAGGCACAAGCTCGTGGTCATGTCGTAAAAACATAAATATGAATGATGTTAACCTTTTACAGGGCAAAAGTGTTTGCCCAGGTCATAAAACGTCTACGATGCAAACACAGGACGCACATAGATCACCCGGTAGGGTAACTGCGAGTGCTCCGCTGCCTTGGCAGACTCCCTTTTCTAAAGGCCAGAGATATGAGCAACAGTAACTGAATTGTGAGGTGTGATTAATTGACCAAGCAGTTGACTTATTTGGGCAGAAAGGCATGATTTGCTGTTTGTCCGTGTGTAGTTTGACGAGGTCCAGGTGAAATTAAAACTATGTACTGTGAGGACCATGCCAACTAGCCAGGACTTGAGGGTGTCACGAGAGCGTAAGGTCACTTCTCTCAAAAGATACTTACTCAGATTTGGGTCTTCCTGGGCTATTCATCATACAAGGTAACAGCCTTTTGGTCAATAGCAGCAAGAAGGAGAAAGGAAAGAGAGAGAGAGAGAGAGAGAGAGAGCGAGAGAGTTCTTCCGCAGCGTCTCTCGCATTAAATATTCTTCACTGGATAACTGCGCATCTTTAAAATCTGATTTAAATGACAGGCCTCGACAGGCCTCCAGTTAAGATGTCACTTGTCACTCCTCGACTTCGATTTAATCCCTGAAACGATTCCTGTAGCAAACATCTATCCTGACTTGAAAGGAGAGTTTCATACACAAAAACTGTGACTCAGCACTTCAACACACACAACACTTGGACACTTTTCCTCACTTACTTCAGTTACTGTTTGCTTGGCATACATGCTGTATTTATGCCAGTACTATGACTTTTGCAGAGTTTGTGTTATGTATTTCTCTGGGTCTGTGCTCTGACTTAATTGCGTTTCAGCACTACCAACTCTGAGCAAGACTTTGAAGAGACAACTCGTTGCATCAGTTGTGTACACAACAGTGTGCCTGAAGCCCTAATGATGTTTAATATGAAATTAAGGGCGGAGATGATTAGAGGGTAGTTAAGGGAAACGAGGCGGGCACAACCCCCCCCTCCTCCCCTCCCTCCCTCCACTCCTCCTCTTCGCCAAAACATCCCATTGATTACTTCCTTTGGGACTGGTGTACACTTTGAAGATGCAAGTGAATATTGGATCAGGGACATAATCAATACCTAATTACAGTTATCAAAAGAAACTCCGGTCAAATGAACTGGCTTTAGCAGAGATGTGTTCCAGATTCGGCGGTCGTCCGGGAGCTGCTACCTTGGCTGTCCTAAATCCTGAAGTAGAAAGGCCTGAATGTGTTCACAGCTCACATTTCATGGCATCATGACATGTCATCATGACACCACATTACTGTAGGTTGCCATTAGACACAACGTCTGGTGTCTGATAGTTCAATATTGTGTTTTGCCAATACTGCCTTGTGAGAAGGTGAATTCTCCCCCTCCTCACCATGGCAAAAAGGGATGGTGCCCTTTAATGTTCTCGGACTCCTCCCCCCAGGGACGTGCGGTCATATGAGGCAGGTGAGGCAGAGCCTCATCTTGAAAAGTAAAAAAAAATATGTATATATATTTTATTAAAAAAAATATAAAATAAAATAAATATTTATATTTCTCTACTAATCTGTGGTATAGGTGTAAGCGTGCGCATGCGTAGAACCTTTGAGCTGAGCTCAAAACGCATTGAAAAATCATGTAGGTGAGGCACACAGTACCTCTGCCTCAATGAAGGGGGCGTGCGAGAGCGCACCTGTCGGGGTTATTCTGGGGAACGTTGCTCTTCTTCTACACTTCTGTGGAATGGAAGATTTTATTGCTAAGCTGAAGCAGTTCTCAAAACTGGACTTTCAGTCCAAACGTGAAATGATTAATAATGGGAGACCCATGCCGGAGCTAAAAGGTATGCTTCAAGCGACGGGACAGAAGATAACTCGATCGACTTCTCACGTTCAAAGCCAAATTCCTTTGAACATGTTTGGAACCTCAAGAATAAATTTGGTTTTGAACTTACAGCGGCAGCTCCGTTGATTTCCCATTATTTCTCTTGGGATCGTTTTATGTCTATGTGAAGCCATTTAACATCACACAAGTGGTTGTGATCACTTTGAACCCAAGACTGCTTTTTATTGGTGAGCTAATTTTGGAAATTAAACTTAAATTGTAGGTAAATTGTGTTTCCTGGTTGCAATGGTTATCCTGTTGCTACGTTAGCTAATTAGCTAGCTAAGGACACTTAATAACCTTACGAGTTAATCGGAAGAGTTCAATTTGCATGAAATTATAGCTGGTTATCTAGCTGATGTTATAGTCTCCTCGATTTAACTATTCACATTATAATGGGAAAAGGTAGAAACCCCTTAGGGTGCTTGTGCAACTTCGTAAGAAAGAGTTCATATTAACGAGTTCATATTCATGAGTGCATAATATTTACACATGAGTTCATCACAAGCTAGCAGCTGCCTACTGTATGCACCTTACCTATGTGTGTGTGAAGAATGCTTATATGAAAAACAACTAGTAGTCAATGTGAAAGCTGCCGATTGAATGGTGATCTTAGATACTCTATTGGGTTTAAGTATTTGTAAATTTGACTCTGAAAGAATCAGTGCCTCACCAGCCACGAACCTCACCGCACGTCACTGCCTCCCCCATAATGGTTGGGTCCTGGCTCACCTGAAGCCAATGGTGGACCTAATGAAGCCGACGTGGCTGTGCCCTATGTAAAGGGTGCCTCATTTTCAAGAGGGAGGCTGGCTGAGAAAGACTATCAAAAACACTGAGAACGAGGACTAGTGTTGAGGCATAAGGTAAAACACTTTCCTGACGTGAGGAGAAGTGTTTTGTAACTAGTTGTGTGGTTACTGTTGGCCTTGTTGTGTGTCTGTTGTGCCTCTGTTCTGTGTTTGGTCTGTATTTCTAGTCTATGTGCCTTGTCTTTGTGCCTTGTGTCTGTGGTTGTTTTCTGTAAGGCCTGTGTATGTACTTAGCTGAAGGCTAAGTCACGGTGCATGGTCTGGGGCCTGGCTTGGATCGAGGTTCCTGCGATTAGGCCTCAATTGGACGAGCAGGTACCCAGGTGCAGGTGACTTTTTAAAAGCCTTTGAGTACGGCCTGTACGTTTCTGATTGTTTTATTTCATGGGCACATGTGTTGGGATTATATTCCCCCTTGTTATTAAATAGATATATATATATTTTTGTATACAAAAGCCCCCATCTCCTGTGCATTGTTTTTTTTCCCCACAACTTCACCCCGTCCAGTCGCCACATCCCCAAAAAGAACGTGGGGTGACCGTCCGGTCCTTCACATGCCTATTGAAATTTCTTCCCTCTATGATGGGATTCCTTTGCCAGAGAACACAGACCCCTAAATCAGAAGGCTTCCCTTGGCAAAGAACTGGCCTGGAGTAACAATGCACTACGCATCTAAACCACAGAACTCTGCTCCATGACTGGTTCTAACCCACAGAACTCTGCTCCATGACTGGTTCTGACGGATGTAACCCACAGAACTCTGCTCCATGACTGGTTCTGGTTCCATCCTCTTCCCCACCCTCTTCACAGACAGTTTAAGCAGTTTGGGGAAGTCAAGTGATCGCTGAATTAGAAGAACTGAATAGAGCCCTTGAGGGATGATGCTGATAAGATGGATGGATATATAGATGGAGGACTTACTCTGAGCCCATTGCTGTTCATCTGAGGACTATTTTACATTGTCAGATAAAAACAGTTGACGTTCTGTCTAAGATAAGTGTTTTGCTCGTGGAAATATGAGCAAGACTTTTTATCTTTCTTCTAGTCATTCAAGAAAGATGAGGGACTAAAAGGCAAGTTTCAAGAAAAGCTTCAAAATGTGGAATCTCTCTTTCCCTATAATAATTTAATTATATTATATAATAGTTTCTAATTGTTTACCCCATAATTGATATCACAGCAATGTATGTGTATAGCAAAAGAGCATGCTCAGTTTAATGTTGTTGCACTACATCATGGGTGTATGAAATGTGAAATCAAAGTCAGGTGCAGAATAATGTTTGGATATGTGTTACACATGTATGTATGTGTGTGTGTGTTTGTGTGTGTTTGTATATTGTGAGTGTGGGAAGCAAGTGCGAGAGAGCGCGAGAGAGAGGTCAGAGGTCAGACATCCGCTAATGATCCAGGATGGAGGATGCTGGACCTGAGTCGAGTTGAGTCACTCCTGCCCATGTGGAGGAGGAGGAGGAGGACGAGGAGGAGGACGAGGACATCACAGAGTCCATTGATCTCTGCTAAGGGCAACGTGTGCCTGATGAGAGCACATCCCAAACACAGCAGAGAAAAAAGGCCCCCCATCTCTTTGAAGCACAACGAGAATGGAGATTATTACTGTTTGAATGTCGGTTTGCGGAACCAACATTCAAACAGTAATAATGTAATATTATCAGGTTTTTTCATCCGATAGTGAACATTGTCCACAATCATTCTCCTTCACAGAGGGGGCACAGTTCATACAAGATGTGTACTACTGGCAATGATAAGATGAAGACAATGAATGCCAGCCTGTATCACGAGTAGCATGGCCATGTTCATTTGAAAAGGTGGGTAAATGTTACGAATTGATACATTTGATAAAGTTTGATAAACATGTATACTAAGGCAAGTTGACCACACTTGATTTGTGTCAAGCAAGACCTCTGCTTTTGCATAGATGTTTTCATTATGTTAGCATAATGGAATAAATAGTGTGTTTGTTCAAGTTCTTGAATTTGCATTTGCCTTGAAGGTCTCAATGACAACTCCGAGATTCATAAACTGACCTGCACATCTTTACATTAACATCAATAATCTGCTTGTTATAAACCATAATTTAACTATATATTATAATATAATATAGTATTATATAATCATATGACTCATAATAATTCATGAACATCAATATTATGCTTGTCGACCTTGGGTGTTGAAAGATCGCGGAGCTGTGTGAAAACGCCAACTGAAAGATCGATGTGTTCTGACGGATTTCATGTGAAAACACTACTGTTATAATACATTATAACAGACCTCTATTTAAGCTCTCAAGTTAGTTGCGGGTGCTTTATTTAGCCAAGGGCTCGATGGAATGCTGGTCTGATGGGTAGGGTGCTCGTTTATTCTGCGTATTCTATGCAACAGACCAGAAGCAAACACAACATGCTACAATCAAGAGAGAGAAGGAGGGATGGTTAGGAGATATTGCCCTTAGTGTAGAGTCTCTTCTGTGTTGGCCTTGTCTTCAAAGGCGGCGATGTTTCCTCAATGTCCCAGCATCACTCTTTGCTCCGTTCTCTCACCACACGTCAGCGGTCGGTGTCTCCACACGGCAAACCCACAGCAAACCCTAAGTGCTCTGGATCATGTTTTGTATCATGTTCTTTGCTTCTTTCATACAAGTTGCATTTCAGCTATTGGAAGGTAGAACACACAACTTAACATAATGGCTGTGTCTGGGGGTCTGGTTCAAGGTGTATGGTGGGGCGTGTTAGGAAGGGGAACAGTATGGGGTCTACTTTATAAATTATGTGAAGGTTATTCAGGTTTGGCTGACATTTTGACATCTTCGAGCAAAGGAAGTGAATCACTGGAAAATGCAAATTACATGATCAAGTCACACTTTCATCCTGTGTATATCTCACAGGAGATCATTTAGTGGATATCTCACACAAAAACAAGTGTAACAACTGCTGAAGCCTCAAACTTTTTTTCAAACCATTTCAAAAAGTTAACTATAGTGTTTCTGTTAAATGTCAAACTCATGAATTATTAAAAATGCCACAGATAGTCTATTGTGTAATTGCAAATTGAAAAGGACAGGCTTTGTTGCAAAAAATGCTAAATCTATATTGCAAACAATAAGTGATGGTTGTTGGGTACAATAAATAAGCACACACACACACACATCACAATACATGACAAGATGTCCATACACCTTTGATGAAGTATCTAAGTACTATTTTTAATGACTGTATAGAATCAAAATATTCATAAACTGTATGTACAGTATAATTAAACAACCCTTTTCAGTCTTTTATTTTTTAATAATCTTTATTTCTTCTATTGTTTTCTGTCCATCTATCTTTTCTTTTGTCTTGTTTTAAAATGTTCTGTTTTCTTCTCTCTTTCTATTTATTTTGACTAGGACCGTGTCCCCATTATTTACGGAGTCCTTGAAGCAGCCGGGAATCTTGTGCCTGAGGGAACCTCACCTGGCATAGGTGCTGATCTCAGCATCACACACAGGATGTGACATCGCCACATACACACCCTGAGCAGGAAGCAAAGACAAATGGCTCTTCACACCAACATGAACACAATAGCAGCTTTCACTTCCATGGCATGTGACACCCTCCAAATTACAGGGTTACACCTTCTCTTCACACATTAATTTCTGGTGTCATTTTCTCAGCAAGAATGCGACAGTGGCAGTAGCAGCATTCTGCTAAATGTACTGATCCACTTCCGAGCGTATGCGAAGGTGTGGGCATAGCTGAGAACATGCCACAGTTATTTGTTTCTATTTCAAAGTTTCTATTCGACTGGGATGATGCACCTACGGCAGGTGTTTTTGAAACGCCGCTGTGTTTGTCAGGCTCATGTCCGTCCTGTCGGGATTCATTTTCCTATACTGACTGGCAGGCTATACACTATCCCTGACATATCAGATCTCCGAACATTGGGATAGTCCATTAAATTCAATGGAACTTTTTGCAACAAAGAAAGACCCAGTTTAACATATGTTTGTTGCAGAGCTTTTTTTTTTTTTTTTTAAATAACAAAATGTCATGATCACATTTGTCCAGTGGTGCCCAAACTTTTGCACGCAACTGCATGGTGTGCTCTGTGTTTGTCAGAGTCCAATCCGTGGCGGGATCTGATGGATTTCTGAGCAGCACAAACAGAAAGGACCTTGAGCCCTCCTGGAGTCTCGAGAAAGAGAGGATGTGGTTTCACAACACCAGGAGCGTTGTAAGATTATCTCCATCCAGAGTCCCCTGCATCACGGGAGATATTATCTGGCCACCCAGGCTGCAGGGCGCATTAATAAAACCATGGGGACAAGGGATGCAATTTAGTCCAAGGGTACAGATGGGGGAGAAATCAATGCTAAACACAGATCTGCCCTATCCATCTGATCCCTGCAGCCGGCAGGAGGATGTTCATCCGTCCGCCACTTTGCTTGATGGGATATCGAGTTTCCACACTCAAGATGCCTCTGATAGGAGAACTGCACACATATGTACACATAGACACATGCAAACACACATGCAAGCACACAAACACAGACACACACACACATACACACTATTACACAAGTCTATGTGTGCACACAGACGCATATAAAAACACACATATACACATAGACACAAGTCACACAAATGAACACATACTCTCTCTCTCTCTCACTCACTCACTCACTCACACACACACACACACACACACACACACACACACACACACACACACACACACACACACACACACACACACACACACACACACACACACACACACACACACACGTAATCTAGCACTTGGTGCTATTTTTGAGTGTGAGCTGAGAGAACAATGCGATAGTGTATGGCACAGTGTAAATCAGGGCAGTCATTGAGCCATCCACACCCTCAGTCTCCCTCTCTAGCTCTCAGAGGAACTCAGACAGTATTATGACAGCATCCGCAGGAACTCTGCCAGCGTCCTCCCGGGCATCACCTCCACTGACACTTCAGCCCGGGAGGTGAGGGTTCATCATCTGTCCGAGTCTTGCAAACATGCCTCGGGAGACTGGAAGAGCAACTCATCCGAAATAGCCCGTGTAATCCCTACACTTTGTGGAAGCATCGGTTTCGACAGGTTTCAAGGTGAGGGGAGGCTTAAGAGGCTCGTTCCTTCCTGCAGCACATCCTTTATCAAAGCATCGGTTTCTGTAGATTTTTACCAGACAAAAATGTTAAACATAAAGTATTAAAATGTGTATTATTATTAATCAATCAGCATATCAGGGCCATCAGTGAAAAAAACGAGAAGTAAGGCAAGGATATGTGTGTCTCAGTGGCTGAAAAGTAAAGGGATAACAACACAAAACAAGAATTCATTCAGAAAAGTCATTCAAATAACATGACTAAGATTCGGACAACCACTAAAAAAAAAGAGTTCTTCACTGTTATAGCTTGGCTTGTGTGGCAACAGCTTTGACTTTTCTATTTCAAAAAATGAAAGCTAAAAGCTCCCAACTTCATTCCCTCATTCCCTCAGTCAAAACAGTTTGACGTGAGGCTGAATTGGATTTTCTGTGCTTTACCACTGTGAATGACAGTTATATTAATTGCAAATGACAGCCCGGTAATACGCAGCTTGTACCTCTACCAGCGGAAGCCAATTTAAATGTAATCATAACAGGCCACAATGCTGCACATGAAGGAACCAGCGAGCATGGAGCCTGATTTCACTTCTGACTGAGTGGTGGAAAAAACCGCAAAGGAAGCGTCTGTGAAAGCATTTCCAGTCCAATCAATGGCAATGTTGATGTAGAAGAGGAGCTGTTCTGTGGGATTCAAGTGTCTGAGGAGGGGTGTGTGTATGTGTGTGTGTGTGTGTGTGTGTGTGTGTGAGAGAGCGCTTCAGGTGTCTGAGGAGGGGTGTGCATGTGTGTGTGTGTGTGCTTCAGCTGTCTGAGGAGGGGTGAAGCTCTACAGGAAGCCATCAGACACGCCACGGCAGAGAGCCTTTGAGGGACGGGTATGGGGAGGCACAGGGGTCAGAGGTCACCTCGCATCTGAAGAGCTCCTTCCTCCGGCTGCTTAGGTGAGGGAGACTCAACTCACCTGGGGATCCTCAACACCGTGTGTGTGTGTGTGTGTGTGTGTGTGTGTGTGTGTGTGTGTGTGTGTGTGTGTGTGTGTGTGTGTGTGTGTGTGTGTGTGTGTGTGTGTGTGTGTGTGTGTGTGTGTGTGTGTGTGTGTGTGTGTGTGTGTGTGTGTGTGTGTGTGTGTGACAGTGGATGGAGACATCCCACCTGGAGATCCTGCCCCAGGGGGAACAAAGGGCCTTTTACAAATATGAAGGGGCCGATGTAGGGGGTGAAGGGTGGGCTGTGGAGTGTGTGTGTGTGTATGAGTTTATGAGAGTATGAATGTGTGTGCATGTGCGTGTCTGTGTGTGTGTGTGTGGGTGCATGAGTGTATGTGTGTGTGTGTGTGTGTGTGTGTGTAACAGTGCTGGGGTGTTGAGAAGATCTCTCTGGCTGGCCAGAGGAGGTGGCAATCTCTCACCCCAACTCATCCTGCTGCTCCTCTCACACCAGAAATGTCACACAGCAAGAACTCTGATGTGGGAAACGCACAACACAAACACACACACACACACACACACACACACAGACACACACACACACACACACACACACACACACAGACACACAAACACACACAAAGCCTGTGTCCCCCTCCCACGCAACTCTACATGACACAGATGCATGCGCAAACAACAACTCAAAGTAGGTCAAACCAATATGTCTTAGGGTTTGTTAAAAGAGGCTACAATATAAGTGGATAAGTCTGGAAAAGTTTTAACTGTTGGATCCGCCATTTAGTATTTACACATGTATGCATTCTGCCACTAGTCACATTTTTAGCTCCAGTCAAAACAGACAACGGACATAAAAACAAGGCTGGACCCAATCAAGGGTTAGGGTTCTCCTCAGACACTGGAGGCATCCATTGGAGCAGTGGTGAGTGGACTGCATTCATATAGCGCTTTTCTACTCATAGAGCCCTCAAAGCGCTTTACACGTTAATGCCTCAGACTTCTACCTGTTCACACAAACACACACACACACACACACACACCGACGGCGGAAGCCACCATGCAAGACGCCAACCCGCACATCGGGAGCGGTTGAGCGTTCAGTGACAAGATCAAGGAGCACTGTTCAAACTGTTGGGTTCCTCATTCACTCCTAACACAATGAATGCATTTAGGTGCCAGTCATACAGTAGGCTTGTGCTGTATTTTCTCTTCAGACCCCAGAAAAATGAAACATAGCTGTGATTGAAGTATCCCCTGTGGGTTACCTTAAGGTTGCTTGGACTGGATGTCACTGACCTTTTAACAACGCATGAGTTTCTAAAAGCTTCTTGCTGTCTAACAGTGTTTGTTAGAGGACATAACTCGTGCAAAATATTCCATCTACCAGATGGCATGCATAGTGATTAGAAACCATTGATGACCCTACACTGCACTACACTGACACCTGCAGCCACCTGCAAGCGAATCAGAAATTAGCCTTTCCCATCTCACTGGTATGATATGAAAATAAAAACTTTTGATGGAAACAACTGTAAGATCATTTTGAAATGTATCTCCTAAAGCAGTTCAAATATTGCCTGCCCACACAGTTCACTCGTTGACCCATATTTAAGTAGGAATTAGAATAACAAGTCATGAATATTAATGTATATTAATAGCATCACATTTTTTTATTATGCTTTTAGCACAGAATAGGTGCAATTTATTCAGTTCAGCGAGTTACTGACCTGTACCGGATGGTAAATGCAGGTCTAAATTACCTCATGCATTTATTCCTCCAGAATTTAGTGTTGAAAATGTGGAGTTTGTAGTTCAAAGCATGCACACTTGTAGCCAAGTGTTCTAGATATCACCTACAAGGCTTTAGTTTAGTGGTCTTGGCTGTTGGGTGCTTAATAAGAACAGCTGGACCTGCCGCAGGGCTGTGAAACCTAAGGGTTTGTGAAAGACACAGCTGCACAGCTGAAAATAAGCACAACATATCAGTGCATAAGGTTAAGGTTTCTTCCTGATTGACAGGGAGTTTTTCCCCTGTCGCCATTGTGCTTGCTCTAAGGGGGTTCAGGCACTGGGCTCTGTAAAGTGCCTTGAGATAACTGTTTTTAAATAAATAGTTTTGGCACTATATAAACCAAATAAGATTGAATTGGATTGAATTATTAAGAGCTTATGGACAGCTTGTTAGCTGACACACACACACACAAACAACAGACATTTACACAAACATCCCTCCAGGGCAACTCAGAGACTAAGCCAATTAAACAAAGTAATAATAATAACACTTGAAATGACCCCCTTCAGGACAACGTCCTGTAACACCATTAAAGAGAAGCAAACTGGGTGAGTACCAAAGAGGTTGGTGTTTACTGACCATGGCATGGTCAAAAGTGGAGGTGATAGCAGTAATTGTACGTATGCAATTGTACCTTCCTCAGCCTGAGCTATATTACATAGTATACCAAAAAAACTTGCATGTTGGCTTAACAAATTAGAGTGTAGTCCCAGAAATGACAGTGACATCACTGTTTGGTCATTGCTTACACACAGTACAATGAGGCATGAGCAGAATAACTTCACTTCCATACTTTTAATCACAGTCGTTTCGAACACGCAGCAGTTTTAGAACAGCTCTGCATATCTTCAGCCCCCATCTACAGCTTCCACCCACGGCTTCTCATCGCCCATAGCCCTGTGTCCCCATCTACAGTTCATCCCCATCTTCTCATCGCCCATAGCCCTGTGCCCATCTACAGTTGATCCCCATCTTCTCCTCGCCCATAGCTTTGTGTCCCCGGGTGGTGG
>NC_045172.1:5500993-5525993 GCF_900700415.2 Clupea harengus
TACATAAGAGAAGACATCCAAACATTCAGAGAGTATGAACAGACCTGGCTGCTCAGAGGATGATAGCTACACACATAGAGTGCGGTAGTCTCTGGCTACAGAATACTCAAGGTCCTTTGATTATCTTCCCCTTAAATACCTAGTACATTTAGTCATACATCTGGTATAACAATTCATCACATGGAATGTGGTGTTTACTGACAGGGATCACACAGTCACACAGACACATGGAGGTCACCTCCTGAGGGGGGTTACCTGCAACCCACAGAGACCAGAATTCTCAAGATTCTAAGGTCTATGTTGAAACTAATCTATTCAGCTGCAGGACTGAGACCACGGGACCACCCAGACTTCTAGGACGAGAAAAAAACTGTTTAATGTGAAACATTCTCTAAAAACATATTCACTGCATTTATTTAGGCCTTAGTAACCAATACACATGGTTTTAAACAGCCAGTAGCATTTCCCTGTAAACTGCTGGTTACAGCTTTGCTGGGCTGTATGCCAGGACACATTCTCCTCTGTATATGCGGTCACTGCAGTCACAACACGGGTCATTAGGAGATGCAAATATGTGCAATAAGCCCAAGGAGACCCATATCTGTAGCGGTGTGTTGTCCAGGCACACTAATACTGTGCTGCTGTCTGAGGTATTTGCACAGCCCTTAACAGTCGTGCAATCTGTGCAGGTGACAAGAAAACAAGTCTGTGCTGGTCTGTGCCAACTTCATTCAGCTGGCGATAACCGCAATGGTGTCATAAGAGAACATGCCATACATTTCAGGTCCTCATAACACTGTCCACAGTGTGATATAAAATAACACTATCCAGAGTGTGATATAAAATAACACATTCTTCTGGCTCCGGGAAGGATCTCAGCACACACAGATCTGCAATAATTGTATTAATCTTTTTAATTGAGCCCCCCCCCCTTCTTCCCGTCTCAGTTGAAAGCCTCAAGGGGGCAGCCACAGTGTTCATTGCACCTGGCTTCCCTTTGATAAATAATAAAGAGGCTCAGTGGTGGCACACAGATATGTCTTCCTGTTAGGTCTCCTCTGTTCCTGCTGTAATGCGGAAGTCAAGGAATCAAAGGAGAAAGTGGCAGAGCCTTAACGAGAGGCTTTTTCGGCCAGAATGATATTTACGTAATCACACATCCAAATGCCATCGGTGAAGATCATCAGCATGGAAAGGAGATGATCCTGCTTGTGAGTCCCCCTGTGTGACCTACACCAGCGCCATGGAATGACATTTGAAGTGACAGACCCACATCCATTTCATGTGTGGTTTAGTTAAAGGCAAACGGTGGACAGAAGGTGTGTACTGTGCTGTCTGTGAGGATGTGTGAGGATTGGAAGGGGCCAGCAGATGGAGGAAATGATGTAGGGTTAGCAGGAAATGATGTCAGGACAGTTTTTGACGTCCTATATAGGAATTGACTGACAAGACAGCACCCAGCACGGAGCTGACCCACACCACATCCGTGCCAAACCCATTCCAACATTTGTGAGACACTGGAAAGAATAGCTGCTATGTACTTTGTATGCAAATGCCCATAATACATCTGTGATCTAGAGTTCAACCCTCCAGAGTCCACATGTGAATCACTCACAGTACAGGACCTGCCTAATGCAACAGGCACAGGCCAGAAATAGATCAGACTTGTTCCATGTTCAAATGTGAGTAGAGATGAGGGAATAACATAAAAATACTGCAGACACTGAAAGTACAAAACAGCCTTCTTTCAGCCACAATAAAAGTCTCCACTCGGAATTTATGTGAGAAGCACTGACTGGTAAAAGGGGCGTCTAGAGAAAGTAAGTGATCATGGGAGAGTAAACAGTTGTTCTATTAAATCAGCCCTCGCAAATTAACTCCAGTGAGCAAATGAAAATTGAGCAGAGCCTCTTTAATTGGGCAACACTGCTCTGATTTGTGGGTCAAGGATTTGATTGTGAGGGTAATTAGGTTTTTTTAAACCTTCGAGGCCTACACTCCAGCATCAAGTAATTCATGTTTCTGTGGAGAACAAGCCAGATCGAAATCATTCTTGATGCACTTCAAACATCTTTAACGTATGGGAGTCATTTTCACTTTCAAGGGAAAAGTTTGTTTGGTGTTTAATTCTTGTTTACCAATGCGACTCTTACCAATACATCTTCTCCAATGGGCCCACTGCTCCTATATAATTTGATATGCCCACACTGCACAGTTTACAACACAACATATATTGTATATGTACAGATGTACACATGTTGGTACCAGCGCATGTCTCCAGCTAGCCCTAGTTAGTGTCTGTATGTCACTGTGAAATGTAGCTATTCCCTCAACTCTCAGTGATTTTCTGTGCATGTTTTTGATAGCAAGAGATTGCAACCCCCATCAATTATATGCACAAGATTAATGTTGATGTAGTCATTTTGCAAACTCTTTGGTGGGTGTTCTGACACAGCTTTGTCAGCGATAACTAATAATGCAAATCCTTTAATCAAATACCTTTTAAAAAAATGTGTCTCTGATTGATGGAGTGAATATAAGTTGTCACCTCTCAGTCATGTGGCTTTTAGCAACCCTGGGAGTGTGCTGTTCTCTGAACCAGCCTATGATTGGAGCTGAAGGCCACCAGACTGGAGAAAGAGGCCAAGTCTTGCGTGAGTTGAAACGACTTCCCTGACAGTTTGATGTCTGTGAAAAATAACGATTTATACAGAAAGAATCCAGCAAGAAAGTGCTCTTGAGGGTAAAGTGATGCGGTTCCCCTGCTCAAGCTGAGTGGGGACATAAAGCAAGTAGCAATAAGTGGCTTTGACCTTGAACAGTGTAAAGCGCGGGAGGTGTCAAACCCTCATCAGACACAGAGGAGAGCTAAGATAAAGAAAGCAGTGCGACGCGAGGGTATTTACCACAGGCGACACGCTAGCAGTTTCATCTGAGTAGCATGATGACCTTAGAGACCTCTGGGGCAAGCAGGTTTTATTCCAAACTATTTAGACAGGCAACACACACACTATCAGTTTTACCCGAGAAGCAAGACATATGGATGCACATAAACTCATTAATAGCTAAAAGCAATCTCCACTAGTGAAAACTACAGTCCCTGACCTTACCCAACTTTGGGGTGAGCATGTTTGTTCCAAACTCTTTAGACAGAGCCTCTCAGGTGCTGGACCATTTGGAATTTTAGTACGTCTGCGTACAGATTGTCTAACAAATTCCATTTTCCCCTTTCCAGCTTTAGTGGTATTCAGCTCCTCCATCACAGGCAGAAGTGTCATCTGAGACTCGAATGGATAGATTGCCGTGGCGAGTGATTCAGGACAGGGCCCTTCCTGCAAAAGAGGAGTCTGAGTTTGAGTCGATGGGCTGAGTGATGTCTGACTAGATGAAAGGAGGGGCGTGGGAGATGGAGAAACCCATTACCTGCAAACGAGAGGTGATCCACGGGGCTTTTAGATGAAGGAGGCAGCTGAAGACTGATGGGTCTTCTCCACACGTACTGCCCAGATGACTCCAGTTAGCACACAGCTTTTTTTTCCTCACGGTAGACCTCAGCAAGAAAAGATGGTAAAGTTAACTTTCTACTGAGTAGTTCCTGTCACCACGCAGCGCTGATTTGCTTTAGAGGGGGGGGGGGGGGGGGGGGTCAGGGATGATTTTATGCCTAGAAAGAGTGACATATTCCCCCCTCAACATCACACCCATAATTAAGGCAGAACTTTTAACTCTGGTTTCATTTCTCTCTTTAACTGTTTCTTTGCAGTTGAGAAGAGTGTTTGCTCACACCGTATGATATTTGGCTGTTGCAAATTGATTTTCTCTTCAATGTGATTGCCCCTATTGCTGTGCACCAATCCCTTTCATGCGCATGTGGGACAAACTCTTTGAAACTTCTCTCATCTTTGTAACCAAACAAGCAGCTGAGTCACCCCACTGAAAGAAGCAGAAATAATTTGGTACAAATTTCTTTCAAATCAACAAAGAATTTTAGAACAGACTTCTAACCGTAAAGCTTTGTTCTTTTTCTTGTCATAACCCCATACAAAACTGAAGTTTAAGTAGGAAGAGTAGGTCTTTTTTTGGTCTGTTACTGCCAGCTGTCTGTTACTGCCTTTTGACCAGTGTTAGATGAGAGTAGATGGCCATAACGACAGACGCCTAAGGGAGATGGTGATGAAAAATGGAGAACAGTAATAGCTCTCCAGTATGCTTTTATGATTTCCTGTCGTCCCCATACAATGTCAGGTGTGAATAGCGCGAGCTCTGCAGGTCAGGGTTGAAAGAAGACAAATGCATCCTCCGCAGTCACTGTGCCCATTTTGCTACTGCAAAGATTGATGCTGCTGACCTTCCAGCAATTTCCCAAGCTTTCCAGGTTTTTCTTTAAAGGCCAAGCTTGGCCTAGATTGAAGACGAACACCATTTAAAGACAAGTACAGAAAAGCAAATCCTTATCCAGACAGGAAATTTGACTCCTGACTGGGAAATCTACCCACGGTGGGTTTCCCCCTGTGTCTTTTTAAATAAACCGAACTGAATTGAATGTTTCTTAGCCATGAAGTGGAATGTTTCTCTGCTTAAGCCTGCTGCCGCCACCATTCTACTGAAGACAGTCTCCCATGCTGGCGGCACTGCCTTTCCAAAAAGAACTGTTCAAAGCCGCATGTTGCCATAGAGACCCAGTATTAATTAGAGGTGGTAACCCATGTTAAATACAGCACCCATCTAGCCTAAAGCACGCTGATTACCATGCCCGATCGCTTTCTCACAGCAGTCTTAAGCCCATTGCCAGCTTTGGGGAGTCGAATCCAGACAAGAAGTGTGATGGAAAACGGGGATTTAATTGCACTTTCGGCAAGCTAGGTGGGAGTTTAATCTATGAGTCTTGTCGTATTCCTCTGTGGCGCTTTGGAAGATATCCACAGGCAGCAGGCGAAGGCGATCGCTAAAAGACAAAAGAAGCTGCGTGGGACTGGCCACTCACTAAGACGACGGTAAACTGTGTTCTCTCCCTGTTTATCCTCTTCCTCGGTGTATGCCGCATTTGCATTTTAATGCGGAGGCAGAGGAAGCAGAAAACAGTGTCATTATTGCTATTGTAATTGCTACGAGCCATCATACATAATGCAACAGAACGCACGCCACACAATAAACAGATCATCCTGCGCGTCCCGGTAAAACTTCAGCAGACAAGATTGATGGCTCTCTTAGGTCTTTTAAACACAGGTAAATGAGGCCGTCCAAGGTGGCAGGCAACAGATATCAATCATTGAGTTCGCATAACACCTCGAGGAGTTTGTGTTCCAGGCAAGGCCCAGTGAATGCCTATCGGCAATAATCTTTTGAGCTGAGACGAAACAAACAAACACACGAACAAAACAAAAAATAAGCTGTGAATCTCTCAAATGTATCTTGCATTTTCATAGTTTCATTCAGACGCTATTATCTAATATGACTTAACAGCACAGATGTGCATTTCCATCAGTAGGTGTGCTCCCACGGTATTGAATCCATGACCTTGGTGTTGATGGCACCTTGCTCTACCGATTGATGTATAGTAGCAACTTCAACAAGGTGGCAACATGAAGGAAGATTATGGTGTCATTACTGAACCACGGGAGCACTATCTCAATGGGAATCTGCGCTAATAACACATCATTTAATTCCTATTACAAGCCCTCTGTTTCATGATAGTCAGCCAATGGCCTCTGCACTGAATGAGCATCTTGCTATTAGTTATGCATATAGTCTGGGAGTGTAAGTGGCTCTTAGGAACCTTGGAGGAGCTGAAGAGGCCATTGAATGAATGCTGCTGATGCAGTTGTTGCTGGACGCAAAGCACCAGCCGTATATAGTGATGTGGCTCTGCCCACAAGCACAAGTCATCAAGTCTGGGACAGACCAGCCAAGCGTGGAAGTGGAGTTAAGAAACACAATGCTGAAGGAGAGGAGAGAGAGAGAGACAGGGAGAAGGGATTGATTGAGGCAGAGTTGCAGTGTTTGCTGGAAGGGTATGATGCAATGTTGTGAGCTAGCACACACACTCACACACACACACGCACACACACACACACACACACACACACACACACACAAGCTTTGAGAATGTAGTGTGTGTCTGTATATGGTATGGTCTGAGAACAGGCTGAGAAAGCGAAATGTTTGTAATGTAGTGAAATCTGAAAGAAGAACATTCATGTCAGCAAGAAAAGATTTAGGGGAACTTGCACTACAGACATGCAGGCTACATAACCACACACCCTAATACTCAAGTGAACATATATATTTATCGACATCTCACAAATATGTTATTCAAAAGCCGCAACAAAAGCCAAGGCTTCCTGCTTCAGTAGTTAAAAGAGATGCACCCAGACACTGAAGTGATCCTCCTTAAGAATGTGATTTCTGTGGTCTGGACTGGGTTACTTAAGGGATGGCGCCCACTGAGGTGTGTCCCATTATAGGATCGTACTGGATTAGGCGGAGGTAGCACGACGCAAAGCAGAAAACAAAAACAAACATTTTAAGCGTTTTATGTTTATAATATAAAATGGGAATGCTTTTGTTCTGGAACAAAATGACATGACACATCAGTGTCAGTGGTCAATAGCTCCTAAACCTTCAACACAATTGCTCCATCTAAGCATAACTCACAGCTACCAGTCAACTCTCAACCTGTTTCATATTTCTCATAGACAGAAGAGTGACTACAAATGTTTTTTTTGTTTATGTTTGATGTCTTATACAAACAAAATGGGAAACAAATTTCAAATGACACCATAGTTGTATTAATGTCAGACAGAAGAGGAGCTTTGCCTTGAATGTAACACGAACATCGAGCAGCATATCATATTTCATCATTCCTGTTGCAGCCAGTGAGGCAGGTGTTGAACTTTTTTCCGCTTACTCTCACAATGTCCACGCCAATGTGCTCTTGTTCTCTCTGAAGCGTCGGGGTGTGAGTGAGCGCCACGCCATGTCAGCACAAGCTTGTGTTTGACTTTGAATCCGCCCACATCGCCCACACCAGAGCCATAAATCACTAGCTTATCAAGCCCAGCACGAATTGAATCCAGACACCTGTCCTTGTTTTGGAACTCTCTGTGACTTTGCCTGAAGTATGAGGTTGGGCCTCCCTGGGATTGATGAGTAATTCTCCTCATCCTGCCTCTTAAACTTCAAGAGATTTTTGGTGATGTCAAGATGCTGGCATTAAGAGATGTCTGATTAAAACAAATAAATCACCTTCTGTCAACGTTGAAGGGGAATCTGCATTATAAAAACACAACAGAGAACCCACAATGCAGTTTTGTGGCCTCACTTTGATTCCTGGAAGATTATTTCAGCGCGTCCTCATTCATCATGTGATTCTGACAGTGCTATCTTCATTCGGAAGTTGATGAAAATAACAGGAGGAGACCACCAGATGATTATCAGTTTGTTTCAGTTGCTGATGTTCAATTCAGCTTCCCCTGCCACCTTCAGACCCTTGCTTGTGACAAATAGGATTAATTTCAAAATTGGCAACTACATCTCTCTAAGATCGCTGAGAGGGAATCAGGATGATCGCTTAATACAGCAGTCAGAGAAACGTCAGAGACAGAGACTGCATGCTTGGTCACTGAACCCCTCCCCTTGTACATATACAAAAATGTACATATCCAACTCATTTCTAATCCAACTATAACTCCAACTAATCTAACCAAAGGCACACTGCTTTTCTATGTGTTAGAAGTTAACTTCCCTGGACATTAAACACTAACATTAGTGAAGTTCTAGTGAACACTTGGAACATTTTCGGTAACACTTTATCCGGATAGTCCGCCTTCAGATGGTCCGCCTAACCCTAACCTCAACCATCAATTGTAGTTACCAGACTTTCAACAGATAGTTTGTTCATAACCTGACCATCTGTAGATGGTCTATAGGGGACCATCCAAATAAAGTATAACCACATTTTCTAATGAGTATCACAAAGATATTGAGCTGTTGGTTGGTGCTTCAAGGTTTACAGTTTGTCTAATGAGCATGTGTGAGGTGTAGCATATTAGCTGTTGTTTGTTTGTTTTAGTTTTTTGTTTTCTGCATATGCTCTGCATTCAGGCTTGTTAATATGTAGGTTGTTACGTTGTGTCATTTACATACTCTGATAGTTCCTCACAGTGCCCTGGGATGGGTTTCATCTTTCTGTCAGCATTTGTTTAGAAACGACTCTCTGCATAATAAGCAAAGAAAAAGAGACAGAAGCGTAGTCTTGAAGCGTAGTGTCCGACTCAGCTTTTCCGGGACAAGGAGATGCCTTTCAAATGCCATTGTGTATTTCACAACGAGAATGAAAAGCTTTGTGTGGGCCACGAACAAAGCATTAAATGTCGACAGCTATATACACAGTTTTCAGATTTTCAGAAGGATTCTTCTTGTGTTGCCTGCAAAAATTAAATATGTGTCAGTGTGTGTGTGTTGTGTGTGCACATGTGTGTGTGTGTGCACGTGTGTGTGTGTGTGTGTGTGTGTGTGTGTGTGTGCATGTGTGTGTGTGTGTGTGTGTGCACGTGTGTGTGTGCACGTGTGTGCGTGTGTGTGTGTGTGTGTGCACGTGTGTGTGTCTTTTGCAAGTAGACTGCTAACTTGGGTAGGTGTGGGGTAAAGTCATTGTGGCCTTGACTAGTGCATGGTAGCTATAGTGTAGCTCTCATTAGTGCTACATTTGAATTCCACATTTACGTGTAAACACATGCATTTAAACTCTATTACTACTGTAGTGCCAACAGTATGAATAATAAGACACATGTAATGTCTGCATCAGAATTTACAATCATGGCTGTCCTCTCTCCCTCTGTGTGCACGTGTATGTGTGTGTGTTTGTGTGTGTGTGTGTGTGTGTTTGTGTGTGTGTGTGTGTTTGTGTGTGTGTGTGTGTGTGTGTGTTGTGTGTGTGTGTGTGTGTGTCTGTGTGTGTGTGTGTGTGTGTGTGTGTGTGTGTGTGTGTGTGTGTGTGTGTGTGTGTGTGTGTGTGTGTTTGTTAGTGTGCTTTGAATGTACTCCAGCAAGATGTGGGCAGAATACCAACGGGCCAAGCAATTCATTTCATTTGTATGTGTGTGAGTGTGTGTGTGTGAGTGTGTGTGTGTGTGTGTGTGTGTGTGTGTGTGTGTGTGTGTGTGTGTGTGTACGTGTGTGTGTGTGTGGGTGCGTGCGGGTGTGTAGCGCAGCACAAGCTACAAGTCACAGTAATTAAGGACATCTGCTTGGCTGGAGAGAAATGAGCATGAATAATACTGAGCACTTGCTCAGGGAGAGGGGGACTCTCCCTCCCAGGCCTTTGATTTCTCAGGAAAAATGAGCCACAGCGGCGCCGGGCCACAGTTCGCCCCAGGACACACGTTTTGTGGACAGCCTCTGAGTGAAATTATTTATGAGCTGATCCCTCATGGTCAATTTCGGGATATCTCTCTGTTGTATGTCCCCCCCTCCTCTCTCTCTCTCTCTCTCTCCGTCGTTTACCTCAGTGATGCTGTCCCATCGTCCCTCTCTCAGCATGTGTGTCTCCATCTCTCTCTCTCTCTCTTTCCTTTTCTCTCTTTCTCTCTCTCTCTCCTTTCTCTCCCTCACTCTCTCATTTTCTCTCTCTCCCTCTATCTCCCTCTCTCTCTCTCTGCCTCTCTTTCTCTCTCTCTTTTTCTCCAGGGTTGCCACTCTATCTGCTGTTGTGTGGGCCTGTTAGGTAACAGGTATGGCAGGGCACTGAGGACGTCATTAGAGGAGCACGACTGCGGTCTCTCCTGCTAGAGCCGGCCATGCAGCCTCCACCAAGACCCAGGGGGGGAAAGCACACAGTTACTGGAGAGTCTCAGAGCGCAGTGTGTGGATGGATCCGTGAGCACTTTTAAATTGTAGTGGATGACATGAGCCAGGAGTCCACATGTGAGAGGAGTGGCTGGGGGGGTAGAAGGGCTTTCTGAAGGCACGCGCCATCTTGAGAGAGCGCTCAAGAACCTCTGTTTTTGGAGGTCTAATGAAACAATCTGCTCTCTCAGGAACATTGGCTATAAATGTAACTAGGACAAAATGTGACCACTACTGCAAAGTACCCTTTATAAACAGCAATATCCACTGTTTTTTGCATGTACTGTACGTATATTAATGACATCTAATATCAATATCAGTTGTACATTGGATTCTCATGATGTTGTTTGCTTACTCTCAGCTAGCTGGTGGGATATGAATCTTGGTCCGTTAAACGAGTCATTCCAGAGACTTAAGCTTTATTTGCATGTCTGAATGAGACTATGGCACGGTTTACACATCACTCACAGCAGTGTATCATGCTGAGCTATCTGAGTTTGTGTGGTGTTGTTTGACCTTCGTGGGCTCTGTGACCTTCAGTTTGTTCCATCACGCCGCTTCTCCCCGAACTCCCCCCCCCCCACCCCCCCGCAGCGCCTCTCACCTCAGGCCAGTTTTCAATTACGGATCTTCCTCCTTTCAACCTCCATTTTAATTTACTGGCCTCCTAAGCACGGACCGTAAGGCTCCCACACCCTCATTCAGCACATTTATTAGGATCTGTGGAGGGGAACATATTTGAATGTCATACTGTAGATGAGTGTGGGGGTGGGGAGGTGAGGGGTAAGATGCAGAATGCGATGAGAGAATGTAAAATTGCCTCATCCATTTCAGTTCACTCATCATTTGTATGTATGCCTGTGTGTGTGCTCTCCTGTTGGGGCGCTTTCATGGCGTGAGCGACCGGAGCGGAGCATCTTTCGGCCCGGTCCTCCTCCTCCTCCTCACCGCCGCCGCCGCTCGGCCTAACTAGGCGTATCCACAGCAGCAAGCCAGAGAGGATTACTTCTGTTCTGGGCTGTCACTTCTTTCAGACATGCCGCTCTATTTCAGGATCCACTCGAGTTAGTGAGTGTGTGTGTGTGTGTGTGTGTGTGTGTGTGTGTGTGTGTGTGTGTGTGTGTGTGTGTGTGTTTGTGTGTGTGTGCGAGAGAGAGAGAGAAAGAAAGAGAGAGAATGAGAGAGAGTGAAGGGATAGGTGATAGGGATAGGAGATAAATTTACATTGCAGCGGCATGCAAAAATATGTAATATATTCGCTCCCAAGTGTTTAGAATTGACCTTGTCAAAGCAATTCCATCCTATCTAGAGCTCCGGTAAAGCCCCGCACAAATCTACTGCAATATGAATATCTAAACAAAGCCCAACAAAGCCCCCATCGAGAGTGCAGACAGCTGATACTGGCGGTCTGAGAAAGCATCTCAAGCTATTTTAAATCTGCCTTGAATTGGCTGAAGAACTACTAATCTATAGTTACAAGAGAACAGGTAAGTCAGAGAAGTCGTGTTAGTAGAAATATACACAGTGCACATACATATAGCATCATATACAGAACAATAATATTACAGTAAAGGTGGTATTAAAGGCTTTTCATACATACAGAACATGTATAACATGTTTGTCATGTGGAGGCAAAGAGGTGGCCTCACAGAAATCATCTGTGGATGTTCATCTGAGGGAGATCATGTAAAGGTAAGGACACTCTTTCATCTCACTATTCACACACAACGCCTATTGAGAGCCAGAGAGACCTTTGTAGCACCGATTTCTTTTTCTCCCTCGTCTCTGGATAGGCAACCCCTCACTAATGAAAGTCCTTTCTTCAGCGGCCGCTGCTATCGACGTGTCGTTTTGACACCATGTCACTGAAGCACTGGCAGAAATCAGATCGGCCGCCATTATCGCTGGCCCTGAACTGACGAGTCAGACTTCAGGTTGAGACTTTGTCTGCTAGCCATAAGCAGATGTGCACCCAAAAAAAACAGCAAACGGAGGAGATTATAAACGCTTTACTGCCATCTAGTGTTAGCAGAAGGAAATGACCATAAAAAGCAGGAGGCACAATGCAAGCTGAAAAAGCTAAACGTAACCATCATGACAGACTAAGAAGAGGACTGAGCCAACCAAGGAAACACAATATACAAAACCCAATCCTGGTTAGAAGTTAGCATAAACACAGAGAGTGATGTTTCATACTGCATACAGACAAAACAAGTAGCAGTGAGTCTGGTAAGTTGATTCTACATGCGGACGATGACAGTGAAAGCACGGGAAATCTGCTGAAGCTAGTCCTCTTCATGAGAGCCACCAATAATGCTGCACCAATTCCAGCACCTTGGACAGCTACTCATAAACAAACAGCTTTGGATTCTCCCGGTGCGTCTGACCTCGCTCTCATGAATACACAAACTTGCGCACACTCTCTCTCTCTCTCTCTCTCTCAAGCACACACACACACACACATATTGTTTTTCACTGAACACCCCTATACACTCACACACTATGTTTCCCCTAGACATGGAGAAGGAATTATCTTATTCATTCACATAAAAGGCCCCGCCCACACACACCTAAGATATCTGCACAATTTGCAAGGCCCCGTAACTAAACTTAATTATAAAATTCCATTTTTGATCAGTGGAGAACTGAGACACTCGGCATCTCAAGGGGAGTGAATATACAATCTCACCAAACCCTACTGTCCCCAGGAGAATGACACACACACACACCCTTGTTCTTTCCTTCATTTAATTAACTCTGCAGTTGTACGGGTCGGACTTTTTTAATAATTGTGCCTTGCTTGAATGGACAAACAGGATCATTAAAAGCAGCTTCACACTGCACGGCGTATATATATAGCGAGATTGATTCTGCCAGAACCCTTTGCCATTTTTGACACTTACGTGGGAGACTTGACGGGCACAATTTAAAAAAAAAATGAAATGAAATGAACTGGCTTTTACTTACGATGCCCTCAGATGGATTCATGGCAGTGCTCGCTCAGCAGTTTTTGCAGAGGGCGCATTCACTCGAGGTTGAAATAACAGGAATGAATCCAATCCAATGTAACTGCATGTATATTTTAATCTCTCCGTACAGGGCACGTCATTGTGATGCTACGCATGAATGCCAAGCAATTACCCACTACCAGATATGAAACATACAGCAAAGGCGAGTGGATTCACTCAGTATTAATAAGAGCTCGGAGTCACAGGGTGCCATCGTATCTGTGTGACATCCCCACTGAGTTCCTGCCGTGAAGGAGAAGAGGAGCATGATCATAAGAGTGGGATGATGTCAAGGCTAAACGCCACCATTAAAAGCAATGCTATCACTTGATGGTTATGTGAAAGGAAGGCCATTTTAGGCCACAGTTGGTACGAACATCACAACTATCAACGTTATAGCCACTGATAGCCTACTGATGAGGATTTCTGTCTGTCTGTCCTTCTTTTTTATCTATCAATCAATCAATTAATTATTCTATCTATCTATCTATATATATGTACACATACATACAGCTAGAAACAAGGAGGATGTGGAGCTGAATTTATGTTGTTTTGTGTCTCTCTGTGATGCTGTTTGGGTTGAATAGACATTCTCGAAAGAAGAGGATGAGAGTATTGACAATTAAGCAGCTGTTGCACTGCTAGTGTTTTACCCCACCATTAACACTGATGTATGTTTGATACATTTCTGCAGTCACAGACACTCAGCTGGCTACTGCGTTCACGAGACCACTAGTGTAAGTGGTCGCCAGCTGTCACATTGCAGTGTCTAAGTCTCACCACAAGAGGGCGCTGTGGCGTGAGGTGAGGCCACAGGTGGAGTTCGTTCATCTTCATAAAATGTGACTGAGCCCATTCAAGGTCACGAGACAACATACTCCCAATGCTAGCTACACCTGAAAACAGTGCAGATATTCTCTTCCGACCAGTTTTTCCATTATTCTTTGAGAATCAGGGCCATCACTGAGCCCCAGCAGGTTGTCATGACGAGCTAGCAAACAGACAAGCTGTGACAAGAGTCTGTGAGACATCTCATTTATTTGCCTTGCTGGAGTCTTTGGCTCAGCTGAGGCGACATCTGCAGGTGTTCTGTGCTGTTTCTAGCGGAGCAGGCAGCTGTCACAGGCAGGAGGCTGATCACAGGTGCTTGTTTACCATCACTTTTGTCGGAATTAAACTGCTGGGTAAACATTTTTTTACAAGAAAAGCTGAGGAAAACAGAAAGGTGACAACATGAGGTGATTTCTATTGAATTTAATGTCTGAAATGCAATGACATCAGAATCCTTCAATATGGAGTGTGGATTATCTGAAGCATTTGTCATGGAAGTTTTGATACTTGATAAATACTTGAATATTTAGAAATATAGAAACAACTTTTAAAAGATTTTCAAAAGACTGCAGCTTCACAAAACCTTAATTACATGTGTAGTAACTGTGTTGTGAGATATGCACTGAGATGCAGCATATCTGTGTGCACATGGAGTGGCCCTTATGTGGTCAGATTTATACTGCCCTCTAACGGCCAACTATAGGCTGTGAAAGACTTTAAAGTAGCAGCCCTACTGTTAGAGTGACGTACCAAACCAATTATGATTTATTCATCAGCATTGTCATACTCATACATTTAAAATCTGATTCAAGCTGTAATCTTCACCATAGCTTTATGCATTACATTTGTAATCTGTGATTCTAATCCCATACACTTTTTTTTATCAGATTCAGTGAATTGCTCCTCACGGGCCTCTAAATGTCCATTCAGTGTGCGTACACAGTCTTGGCTTTGTAAATGGGAAACAAACATAGTGGCTTGGATCGAGCAACAACAAACAACAAAAAACAATCCCAGCCAATCAACACGGTGCTTCAGCTGCCCACAAGGAAGGGGTGTAATTTCATTGGCTGTTGAGCTAAAATATCAGCAACCCCTTTGGAAACCAAATCACAAACTGCATTTTTAATTATGTATTTTTTTATGTATTTAAAATCAGGTGCTGGTAATAAATAAAAACTGTAACAAGGATTTATTACAAGGTTTGGTCAAAACCATTACTTATATTTGGCTTTCTATAATCTTGCTTCTAAAAGGACATTGTAAAAATATGGACCATCATTCTGAACATTATTTTGTATGTAATTAACTTTTTTAAGAGAATGAGCTGATTGGGTGATTAACAAACCATCACTCGGTATTGTAAATAAGTTGGCTCTGGTTTAACTTTCTCTAGGTCCTGCTAGAGTGCATGAAAAACCTGGCTATGAAATACTGTTTTGAAGGAGTTGAAAAGAGGTCAAAGTTTCACCTTCTCGTGAACCTTTGTGACCCATCAGGAAGCCTTATAGCAACGCAAAGAACAATGCAAATAAATAAATACATATAGACATGTAATTTCTACACAGTGGAAGATGCTTAATCACCTCCAAAACAGCATTTAACTAATGCTAAAACTAATTACACAGAGACCACATCATCTTGCTGAATAGTCTCATGTTATGAACCCAGGTTCCTTTGAGAGGCTTTAAAATATGCAGGTTTTTACCTGTAGATGGCGCCCCTTGTCCTCAGAATTGAATGCACTTACAAAAGTTGCAGAACACCTAAAGCCTGATTAACTGAGATGTGGTCAAAATATACAGCAAAAGTATGATAAAGATGTTGTGCATATTGCCTTATATTCTTATTGTTGATTTCACTCAATTTGTATCTAGTTTTTCGATAGTCACAAAAAACATCTTTTAAAAACCTTAACTATAAGTATCACCATACCTATAAAGATATGCACACTATAAACCCTAACAGTCAATCTTAACAAAATTATTATCATAATGTATTTATTTTTTGAATAAAGTCACTCATTACCATTCATTTTGCTAGATAAGTTTGCAAAATACTCCATAGTTTTAAGTCTGATGAACTAAATCTGAATGCTATTATTGACTTTATTACCTTCATAATGCAATACTTGTACCAAAATCAAATATCATTCATGCCTTAATTGATTGAGTTAATAAACTGAAATGGTTTAAAGTTATCAGTTTCCCCAAATGACTGAACTTTACAGTAAGGTCAGTAAGGGTTTACAGTAAGGTCAGGGGTCAGTGTCTAATCAGCCCATAACATGAGCACGTCTGGACTGGAGCCTCTGTACCTGGAGTTCATCAGGACACCAAAGGTGCCGCTTGAGGTGCGCCCGAGGTGCCGCCAGGTCCTCCCTACCCTAAACACAAGCCAGCAGTGGAGCCTGAAGCGAACTGAGCCTCCAGAAACAGCTGTCCAGACCACTGCTGATAGTGACTCGTCTGGCCCACGTCCGGCATTGTGCTGACGGACCAGCTCAGGGGCCAGATCTGTTTGAAAGTCAGCTGCTGTGTCAGCATCCATGTGTTTACCCTTGAGAGTAAGAGGCCATGCAAACTGACTCAGGAGAAAAATACAACAGTGGGGGGAGTATGTATCTCCCTGTATAGAGATCTTAGATTTTAGATCTATATAGAGATGTTAGAAAGATCTTAGAGAGGCTTCTGCCCATAGACACAGGGCTCTGCGGAGAGAGTTAAGTACATACTGGCTGTCTTTTTGATTTGCGTGGGATAAGATTTTTCCACCCTGGGTGTGATCATGTAGAAGAAAATAAGTGTTCCTCTAGGCTAGGTGCGTGTGTGTGTGTGTGTGTGTGTGCGTGCGTTGCATGCGCGTGTGTGTGTGTCTCTCTCTCTCTCTGTGTGTGTGTGTGTGTGTGTGTGTGTGTGTGTGTGTGTGTGTGTGTGTGTGTGTGTGTGTGTGTGTGTGTGTATGATCATATATCAGCCAAAGGGGACACTCCCTGCTCATTTCCCCTATGAAAGCTTGATGCCACACACAAACCCATCCACTCAGAGCTGACATACATACACACACACACACACACACACTCACACACACCACATACACACACACTCACACACACAAGCCTATAGGAACTGTTACAGACATCATTATCAGGAAGTTGGCAATGGAACCCAGAATGACATGGGTAGTCACTTACTGTTTTACAGATCTGTTCATGATTCACACCATCTTGACATAACACTCCACACTACACACACAAACTCACACACACATTCACACACACTCATGAAACACTCAGACATACATTAAAACACTATACACACACAGCAGTATTCCTGTTAATTCTTTCCCTGTAACTAAAATGCAGTTTTGAGGGACGGCCTCACCAGACCAGATCAGTCATTCTGTTGCATGTTTATCAGCGGGGTCTCAGAGCAGTTGTTGAGGCAGGCCGAGAGCTGATTGGGTGGGCGTATGAGAGATGACTCATTACTTCCTCCCACATCATGTGATGGCAAAGGGCAAAGTCACTCAACACCCAACTCAACCACAGACACAACATACTGTATGATCTACAGCGGCTTGCAAAAATATTCAACCCCTTTAAAAAGTCAAAACCATTTTCTGGTTTTCTAAAGATACCTGCAGATGTTTTCCCAATCAGTGTTTTCATTGCGAAATAAGTTATTTGCCAACTAAAATTTTAAATAAATAAATTAAAAACTAAAATATTCTGCTTTCATTAATATTGAACCCCTATACATTCATACCTGGCAGAGACCCCTTAGCTACAATAACAGCCTTGAGTCTTCAGAAGTGAGGCAGTACCAGTGTTCTGCTGTATTGTTCTGCACATTGTTCTGCAGTATTTCCTCCCATTCTTCATGGTAGATTTACATAGAACCTATTTCCATGGGATGGCAGTCCTGGACTGGATCGCCACAGACTCTCTGAAAGATTTGGATCAGGGCTTCTACTGGTTCCTTCTAGAATATTCACTTTAATGTTTTTGAGCCACTCCAGTGTAGTTCTAGTCTGTCTTGGGTAATTGGTAGGTTCATTAAAGTGAATATTCTAGAAGGAACCAGTAGAAGCCCTGATCCAAATCTTTCAGAGAGTCTGTGGCGATCCAGTCCAGGACTGCCATCCCATGGAAATAGGTTCTATGTAGTTTTGCCACAGACTGCAACAGGTTTTCTTGTGATATTATGTAGAATGTATTTCCATTCATTCTCCCTTCAATTCAAACAGTTTCCATGTTCCTGCAGATGAGAAATATCCCCACAGCATGATGTTCCCACTGCCGTAATCACGACTGGGATGGCATTTCACGGAGTGAATTTGGATGGTATTTTACTGAGGTATTGGCAGTGTTAGATTTACACCACATGAAGCGCTTTGAGAATTGGCCCAAAAGCTCAATTTTGGTCTCAAATAACCATAAAACCCCTTTCTCATATCTTAACCAACCTCTTCACATGATTTACTGTGGATCTCCTAAACCAATGGACTCTTTTGCCACCCTCCAGTAGAGTTCAGTGTTATGGATAGACTGTGGACTTCTAGACCTTTACGCAGCTCCAGACACTGACCTTTGTAGATGTTTCAGGGGGATGACTGGACTGTGGTGGCCTTCCTCACCAGTTAATATCTTCCTTTAATGCTACGTTTGGGGGACAACTTCAAGTTGGAGGTCTTTAGGAAAAGGAGATGTTGTCTCCCCCGTGCATGGTTTCAGGTCCTGATGATTAGCCCAGCGTGGAGAGTCGATGAGGTTGTTGGAATCCCGGACGAAGCCCCCAATTATGTTGGGTGAAAATTCAGTTGTTGTAGATCAGTATATTTCTTCAGTAACAATTCAAGGGCAAGGATGAAAGTGAGGCAATTTCACAAACATCGCACAGGTTTTATATACTTAAGATTTATCTAACTCAGGACGCCATAAATGTTTCAAATGTCAGCAAGAAAAGCCACGCTCGACTAAAAGTCCATTTGTGTCATCTCAACTGCGCTTTCTGTCATGCAAAGATGTCGGTTTTACACAGGGTCAAACAAGCACAGTTCGACCCCTCTTATCACCTCTGAGCTCACCCATACATGGACAAAAGGTTCCTTCTATTACGCATATAGCTCTTACTCATATGCAGACTAAGTGATGTCAGCACCTAATAATCTAAGTTACACACACACAGAAACACAGAAAAGCCATGTTCCTGCTTACATAAGCACATGATTCATACAAGGTCATTATTAATACAAGGCACTTGATTAATACATTCTTATATCATTAACAATGTTTTGAAATGAATTCTATCAACAACCTTTTCTCCAAGCATCTGAGTGGTGTAATGCAATTTCTGGTTTCTTGTTATGGATCCAGTGGTACTCAATTGGACATCGAAACATTTGGATATTTTCTTTACTTTCCTCTCTTAAGCATTTGAATGATCTTATCTCTTTATTTGATTATTTCACAATCTGTCTGATGACCCTAAGAGTGTTTATAATATCCAGAAGAAATCTCTACTTTAACCCCTCACAGGTAATACCTAATTATAATCAGTTATTGCTAAATAAGTGGCACCCCTGTATCTCTTGTGAATAATTTGTCATCTGCCTTAATCTGGAACTAAAAAGAACAGGGGTTTGAATACTTATCCAAGTAGTATATTTCAGTTTTCAATTTATTTATTTTTTATATGAGCAGACAAATAACTTATATTACCTTTGGAAATACATGTTCGTAATAGAATTACTGATTGAAAGAATGTGTCAGTATCTTTTGCGATTGTGAAAATAGTGATGGCTTTCAGTGGTATGTGGGGCGTCTCTGTATGTATTGTGTAAGTCCTGACTTTAACACTAGTTTTTTTGTTTCCTGACGTCTTTGACAGAGGTGCACCGCAACAAATCATCACCCTTCCCCTGGGGTCCCTGCGTTATGTTGTGTTGTGTTATGTCGGCTGGTGTTCTGGGGGCGATCACTCTTTCCCTCCGTGAGGCTCACCCCTATGTCCCTGAGCTGGATGGGAGGAGGGGTTGACTCATCTGGTTTTGTGGTTTACCCTGCCACAAAAGAGTATTGGAAAGAGAGAGAGAGAGAGAGAGGGAGAGAGGGAGAGGGAGAGGGAGAGAGAGGGAGAGGGAGAGAGAGAGACAGAGAGAGAGAGAGAGAGAGAGAGTTGGAGTTTAGCCAAGCATAGGGGCACTCTGACACACTTGCAGCGTTTCATGGAGAAAGAGACTCACATGATTCTTTAATGAGTTCTACTTATAGTGCTCAGAGTTACGGGAAAGAGAAGCAATACGTCTCCCTCCATACAAAGATCCCTCTGAATCAGCAACCTATACACACTGTGATAGAACAGGGATTGTGCTCCTTTTTAACAGATGACATGCACAAGACATCCTCACTCCAAATTGGATAAGACCACTTTTTGTTAGTGAATTAAATGTTGCTTCTGTTTGAGAGAGAGAGGGTGAGAGAGAGAGAGAAAGAGAAAGAGAGATGCTCTACCATATGAAAGGGACATATGACAACATTTTAAAAAACTGATAATACGCCTGTCCTTTACAACCATTTCATTTGATATGACTCCTCAAGTATGGATGTTTAAACATATAGATCTAGGTATATGCGTATAACCAAGGATACTGTACCATACAAGAATTTCATGACAACATACACTGGAGATGCTAAGCAGGATAGGCTACAAGACGTGACCTGTCTCAAATCAAACTTGCAAGCGCACCTATACTGCTGAGCTCATTCATGACTGCGCGATTGACGAGCAGATCCGTTTCCAGCGGGACAGGAGGACAAGTGACTCGTCCTGCTGCAGTTCCTACCATGTGTAGGCTACTCCTGATCAGACAATATTTCGCTGTAAATTCCTGGTAAAACCTTACGTCGAAGCCCCGCCTCGACTGTGCTGCTGAACGGGATAACAAACTAAGGGAGATAGGCAGGACGCAACAGCATGAGACCGACAGAAGTTTATTTACAACCCATGGAACCGATCATCTGCAGACACTCGACTCGCTTGTTGCCAGCTACTCGGCAAGCTCCGGACCAGCTCGTTTGTCATTCACTGTAGAAGATTTGACTGTTTCGGTGGTGCCTTTCCAGCAATAACAGGGAGAACAGCGTCCGACAATACCTCCAGCGGGACACGGAGCTAATACACTTTCCAAACAAGGTAACGTACAACGTTACTCGCATCCATGGCACACTAACTCGAACATTATATTTGTTCCGGCTAATTTCGGTTTAATTGGGCCTACTCTCTGCTAATGTAACCTACTTAATAAAAATAAAAAAAAACATTAACAGGTATTATTATTCTATCAATTTATAATTTGGTCTAACACAATATATGGAGCATAATTTCAGAATAGGTAGAAGCCCAATGGGCCACGATGTGAACATTTAAAAATGGCCTAAATTAATCAGGCTATCGCGATTGATAACCTATCATTGATTGGGTCCAGAACTTGAAACAAGTGTAACTAAGTAATTTGCAATTTGCAGTTTATCACACAGGCTGAGAAAAGTATGCTAGGGTGTTACACTCATTTAATGCCATGCAGCATTGTTCGCTTGCTTCTCAGGAGAGTGTTAGGGTAATGCACTTTCATATTTATCACATCGTTCAATTAGTGGCACTATTTTATTCTGCTCTAGGCTACAAGATGATGTTGTCGACGGATAAGACGTTCCCAGTCGCATGCAGTTGGTGCCTTTGGACATTACTGTCCCTATGTTACGGGCTAGAGTTCCGCTATCATAATTCAGCCGAGGTGGAGAAATACCTGAGAGAAGTCACTAGAAACTATCCCAGTTTCACATACCGTTACAACATTGGCAGATCCGTGGAAGGTAAGGGCTTTGTTTCAATGAAACAGTATGTCAAATTGACTTGGATGACCAAAAGTAACTAAAGCATCCCTCCATCTTCAAACTATACACTCATGTCTTTCACATAGGACATGTGCAATCTAATCAGATTAGAACAAAAGCTTTACCCAAGTGAACATATAAATGTTTTGTTGTTGTTGTTGTTGTTGTTGCTGATGTTTTTTAATTGAGCTAAAACTTAATGAGAAGTTATTATTGCCAGTACCTTATTGCCTGCACGTATATTTTTTACACAGAAAAGCTATAGGAGTTAAACATTAAGCCTCTGTGATATTATGTGGACAGCCATAACAGGTTCAGGCCGCCTGGTAGACCCTTTTTGTAATGGGAGTCTGTGGCACAGGCTGTGGCTGGCTTTTGGCTTCTCGCTGGGTGGAAGTAAGTAAGCAGTTAATGTTTGACAACCACACCATTACTTATTTCCAGAGACCAGAGCCTCAGTGTTTTGGTTTGCCAAGGGGTGAGGTGCCCGTGTCATACCAGGGGCCCTGATGGAGTCCCTCTCACTGGGATGCCACCAGAGTGCCCACCCTGACAAAAATCTCATAATGATTTACTTTAAATGTGTGAGTGAGTTCAAATTTCTGCTTTTTAAAAGTTATGTTGACTGAAAGGTGAGCTCTGTGATTTTAATCCAATACACGTTTTGTCCTGGCTCTGTAAATGGGAAACAAATCTTAGATAAATCTTAAGATACACGGTTAGGCTTAACTGTGCAGTTATGCACAGGAGCTGCCGCTTGACGGTGAGATTCATCAAGCTTTTACTAAATCTGTACCTCCAGGATTTTGCGATCTTGTGATTTGCAAATTCACGCAAATTCAAGGATTGCCCGCAATTATCTTTTATTACCACAATACTTCCATCATGGAATTTCTACATTATTTACAATTTAATTTATTTAACTTGAATAGTTTTGAAAAGTTTAAAAATTTCGGAGAAATCAAAATCAGTCACTTTTGGCTGCAAAAATCACAACCAACCATCAGGAGATCCTGGTGGGATCACAATTTTTCGGGGAATTCCCACGGGAAAGTGGAAAGAAATGACCTCAATTTCCACTACAATTTCTGAGAAATCTTGCAGGGTCCTGGAGGGACTGACTATATCTCAGACCTCCCCTGATCTAACCTGACAAACCCTCACAAGATCCTAGAGGGACTGACTAAATGTCAAATCTCCACTTAGTTGATCTGTCGCTTTATTTTGATAGAAAATATATTCTCCCTCTGCTTTTGTATTGGCCACTTCAGTCAGCGTGATGACCATTGCGGTCCAACCTGAGCGTGTTAATGGGAGGCAGCTCCACGGTTGACTGGACAAAAAGACAAAGAGTGCAGTTTCCAGATGTCCCACCACTGGAGTCTCTGATGTGTACTCATGGCTGTGTGTTGAATTAAACACAAGCAATGGGAGCAGCCTGAAGACAACAAACACACACACACACACACACACACACACACACACACATACACACACATATACATTCATATGTGATGATATACCCCACCTCTCGGGACCTGCTGTAATTGTAAATAGCAGAGCACGGTTTGAATCTATGACCAGTTATTGCTGTTAATCATCATTGGATTGACAAGAGCTTACCCACACATGGCACCGAGGCCTGAAAGCACAGTAGTGGGTGTCCTTGGCAGCTATTTAAGCCCTGTGCCACGAAACCTTCCGACCAGCAGCCCAGGAAAATTCCTCTCACACAGTGTACACTGTGTATGGTGTGTGTGTGTGTGTGTGTTTCCTAATCAAACACAGGCCGAGTGTGTTTTCGGCACGCTTCGATGCATGTGTGGCCTGACGTTACCGGATTTCCCAAAATGCGATGAAGGACCGGGTAGAAAATGTTCCCCTTAGATGCTTACCATGCAACCTCTCCACCTACCCTTCGTTACTAAGCAACTCCATGCACCAGCAACTTCATGCACTGGTCCCGGCATCACTGCATGGACCCAGAGTGGGGTCTGGAGCCCTGCATACCAGAGCTGCGGGCAAGATGAGAGGGAGGTTGCCTTTGTCGGGTCTCCCAGTCTGTTTTTGCTTGACCGGCGGTGCAAGAGGGAAAAACACCATCAGTGTCACTGCTGAGGATGGAGGGGGCCAGGGTGTGGGATGAGATGTCTTGCTTTGATCTACGAGGGAGATGAGAGGGGAAGAAAACACCACCCTCCCCATATTTTGTTACATTTGCTGAGCGCTTCTACATTTAGACACAACAGTCGATAGGGATCTTGGCACAACATCTAGCTGGGTCTCCTGCAAAATGATGTTTCGAGCCTTTATCGATGCAGAGGCATGAAACCTAGCATATCAGCAGGCAGGGCCCGGGATGGGGGGTGGGGGGATCATGGCAGCTTTTTAGTGCAACAGGAGATGGCCATCGCAATAACAACCCGCCGAGATGGGATGGGAATAAAAAGCCTGGCTGCTCTTCAGCAACTCAGACCTAACCTGAGCACTTAAGTGCCTCAAACTGACAGGCCAGTCTCAGGACAAGAGCATCTAAAGAGACCGCCACCATCCCCCATCCCCCGCACCCCCCCCCCGCACCCCTGTTCGTCCCTCGCTCTGTATAAATGTCCCCCTGTCTCCTCCATGGACAATGACAGGCTTGCTTAGCCAGCATGTGTTGCCCCTGAGAGGTCAGACCGTCTGAGGGGACAGTGCGGCGGTCCCCGTCAGTCATTTAAAAGGGAAATTAGCTGGGCTGAATGCAAAGTGGGACTGAAGCCATTCAACCCCCCGCGCACAGAGATGGAGGCACAGTAATGAAACGGGAAATGCTACGCGGACACAATGGTGGCATTCAGTGCGGGCGGGTGATTGATATGACAGACACATTGTGGACAGAGTTTGATTTTAGCTCCGCAGAGGGGTCAGAGCCGTTACGGACACACACTAGTGCAGACACAGAAATATGCATACACTGAAACACACACACACATCTGCACTCACATACACATACACACACACACACACACACACACACACACACACACAAACACACACACACACACTGTGAAACACACACACATACATCTGCACTCACACACACACACACACACACACACACACACTGTGAAACACACACACACATCTGCACTCACATACACACATACACACACACACACACTGTGAAACACACACACACATATGCACATTCTTGGGCCCTTTGGCAGATGCCACGCGGTATAGTTGAGCTGATTGAAACGTTGCCGGAGTCCCGGGCACGGCTGCCAGTGAGTGGCATTCCCACTACAACTCCCAGCAGATCAGGTTACCCTCCTGCCTCTACTCAGCCGTGGCACAAAGCTGGCATTCACGCTGCCAACCCCCGGCCCTGCCAGCTCTCTCCCTCTGTGTCTAACCCTCCCTGCCTTCACTTCTC
>NC_045172.1:5535993-5538493 GCF_900700415.2 Clupea harengus
ACAAACGCACGCACATTTATTGGACACAATTTACATGGTTATCTCTTACCCCCCAGCTTCCATTGTTACGACAGGCTACTGGGTGACTCAGGCCTGTAGGACAAATGCATGAAAAAGATGGTTGTGTGGAAAAGATGCAAAGTAGGTGGAGTGAGAGAGAGAGAGAGAGAGAGAGAGAGAAAGAGAGAAAGAGAGAGAGAGAGAGAGATTTCTGTCTTTTGAGTTTCCTTTTTTTTCTAGTAAAAAATGTTAAAAACCAAAACGATAAATAAATTTAAAAAAGATTAAAAAAAACACCCACACAGAAAAAACTAAAACAAACAAAAACAATCATAACTAAGTATTAATCAATTTATGTACTCCTCACATTTTGGTGACTCCAAATCACAGATAACACCAATATAACTAAAATCAATGTGTAAACACGTAGACACAGACAGTTTTAGGAGCGACACTGGCTCTGTTATCCCAGACTCATTGTATTCCTCTGTGACAGCCACGCCACCATCTTAGCTTGGTCAAAGCCATGTATGTACTCCCCCCATGTGACACTCGGAAAGACACATCTAAGCCTTTGGTAGACTCATTCAAAAACATAAACACTTGTCTCCTAAAAGACAAGACGTGTTTTAGAGCAGGGTTCTTACAACCCAATGGAATCATAGCCATCGTACTGGCACATTTTCCAAAACGAGACAGCTCTCTTGTAATCGCATCATCGCCGATGAAATGCGAAACATTTGAAATTGTCTATAATTCTAACAACAACAAAGACGAACCACTACGTTTGCATATGTGCAAAAAGAAAGGAAAGGAGAAAAAAAGAAAGAGTATAGCGACAGCAAACCACAGTCCCAACATCACGCTCTCACCCACAACGCTCTCACACACAAACTCCCAGCATGCAGAGAGAGAGAGAGAGAGAGAGAGAGAGAGAGAGAGAGAGAGAGAGAGAGAGAGAGAGAGAGAGAGTGAGTGAGAGGACAATAGGCAAAAATAAGATTTGTGGTCATGCAAATGTGTTTCTCTGTGTGTGTTGGAGTGTGAAATGAAAAAATGTGAAATTGTAAATGAGTGTGTGTGTGTGCATTTGAATGTCTGCGGGTGTGGGTCCTAGGTATGTGTGTGTGTGTGAGAGAGAGAGAGACTGTACGCGTGTATATAAGTATTTGTGTTTGAGTGTTTATGTGTGTGTGTGTGAGAGAGAGTTTATGTGTAGGTGTATATATCTAAATATGTGTAAGGCAGCTGTGTGAGCCCTGCTGTGTGCGGTTTCATGTAGAGCTTGACACAGATTACAGCAGATTCTTGAAAAGTATTTGGCCATATCTGGCTCTAGTCTGTTCCAAAGTCAGCTGATTTCAGGGGACATAATGTCACTCACACACACACACACACACACACCCACACCAGCTCTCAAATTCCTCCTATTCACAGAGCTGTTATTGTTTTTCTCAGACACCCGTTCATGCTTCTAACCTCCAACAGACCCTCAACACCTTCCAAATCCCAAACAATCTAACACACACACACACACACACTCTTACCCTTCACCATGGAAACATTGAAATGGAAAAGATGTACAGATAAACACGTACAAATGGAAAGATGACGATTACGCATCCACAAAAGAAAACAAACAAACAAATACACTTGCGGGTTTGGTTTCGGTGTGGGACATTCTGTGACGCTGAACAAGAAGACCATGTTAGCCTTCCTATACGGATGATTTGAGTCTCGTTAGAGATGCCAGTGACGCAGGCTCCAGTGTTGCAAATGGGGCAGACCTACACTTAGTCACCAGCAGTTGAGTAATTTAAAGGTGCAGTCTGTGATTGTGGTGAAAGACTGTTGATATTTGGGCTCACCTTAAATTCAAATTCATTTTATTGCCACAAGCTTGTTTTCAATGCGGTTTTGCAAAAGCACGTAATGACAATAAAACAGGCATAACAATCGCAATAACAGTCGTGGATGCAAACGCCTGAACGACTGAGAACGCAAGAGTGACTCTTATTTGTTTCCACCACTATTGGCTACCGCTGATGTTTATACTGACCCGAGAACATACAGGCCACAGCTGGCAACTTGACAGGTGTGCTAAAGTGAACCGGTTGAAGACTTAGGACTCTGAGCTTTTCTCAGTGGATGCTACTCTAGATGCCAGTATGCAATCTCAAGCCAGACTGTAAGTCTCGCTAGTTGTAAACCTGAAGAGCAGACACCGTTTCTCTGCTTCTCGTCAAGCTCGTCTGGCGCGGTGGCTCCATTAGGCGTTGACAGAAATATGAACTGACTCTGTGCTGCAGACATGCTTAATTGAGTGCACTGCGTCGCAGACCATTAAAGATGTTAAATGAAGGTCGGCTGGCTCGTTAAAGTCTCAACTTGAGCAAAACAAGACATGGCCCTGGAAGGAGGGAGGATCTGAAATCTTGTTTACTTTTGGGGACCTTTAACTTGTACTTTAAACAGTGCATAAGGCAGCTTTCCATGGACT
>NC_045172.1:5543493-5575993 GCF_900700415.2 Clupea harengus
CTGTGGTGGCCAGCTATCCCTATGACAACAGCAACAGAGGTCAGGGCTCACGCACGTGACTTACACACACAAGCACATGTGGACATTTTCACACAAGCATGGACCCAAAGATAACAGCTCCACACACATAAACACAGAGACACATTTGTGCTACCTCTATGATAGAAACAGTTGAGGTCAGGTCATGTCCTCAAATCTATTCAAATGCTTACACACAAAAATGTTCACGCACACACACACACACACACACACACACACACACACACACACACACACACACACACACACACACACACACACACACACACACACACACTTTCTATTATTGTACTCCAGAAATCAACTTGCAGCATTCCATTAGTCTTTCCCAATTTCTTTTTATGTGGTGTGATAAAGTGTCTTAATCCATTTGGTTCTAAATTTAAGACACTCTCCAGCCTAATCCTAGCTGGATTTCAGCTGCATGCCGACAAATATCGCAACTTGAGTCTGCAGGAATGTCTAGTTGCAGTGGTGCTGGCAAGCTTCAGTTTAGGATTCAGAGTGTGTAAAGACAGCTGTTCTGAAGCTGAGAAGGGAAAAAGACCTGGAGGGCATGAAGTTTTTCTTCTGTGTTGCCTAATGTTTATTCACTGCTGCCTCAGAGGTTGCTGAAGGTGTAAAGTACAGTGTTTAAGACTTTAAGTGAAAGTAAGCCCCTCTGGTTTTCACTGTTACTACTAAGGCATAAGATAACACAGGAAATTGTTGATAAAGCTGTGTTTATAGTGTGTTATTTGTCTGAATGCATGAGTCAGTACTTCAGTAGTCTGTACTGATTACCAGCCTGTTTCACTGCCACTTCTAGAGGATAAGGTAATGTCTTGTCAATACCATTCAACAGTACTGTGCTGCTTTTACTGAAGCACAACACTCTTGTCCGAAACAGGAGGTGAACTACAGGAGGGTGCCAGCGTCTCCCCTGACAACGACGTCTTCATCCACCTGGCTAAGACGTACTCATATAGCCACACGCAGATGCACCGGGGCAACGCCTGCTCTGACTCTAACTTCCCCCACGGCATCACCAACGGGTACCAGTGGTACGCATTGCCAGGTGGGTGTGCCCATCAATTTAAGCAAGTTGATGGAAGTCACAAGAAAAACAAAATAGTGATCGAGATTGAACTCAACAGTTAATTAATTAAAGGCTGCTAAAAAAAAACAGGAGCACTCAGAGAGTGAGAATAAACAGACAACATCCTAATCAATCTTACTTCTGAAGAACAAGTTCAGCCCAACCCAAGTTCAGCCAAGCCTCACATTTAGAACATTCTGTGGTACATGCTGCCATGAATCCACATTTTTCTCGCTGAAGTCACAAGACAGCAATGCAATGGGGATCTATTGATTTTTGTGTAGTTCATTGAGGCTTCATCGACGAAAGCAGCCTGGTCGCAATATTTTAAGCAATCTAAAGCTAAGGTGTCAAGCTTTGGAGGCCTAACTGATGTGATATAAAGATATTTATTTATGTTGTACCAAGCTTGTTGGCCCACACAATCCGAATTAGTCACAGCAGCAGCACCTACAGTACAGTTGTGTATGAATGTGTTTGAATGTGTTTGTGTACGTGTGAAGTTGTCTTTCTGTGATGCCAGGTGGGATGCAGGACTATAACTACGTGTGGCAGCAGTGTCTGGAGATCACCCTGGAGTTGTCCTGCTGCAAGTTCCCCCCCGAGCGAGAGCTGCCCGGCTTCTGGGAGGCCAATCGACCCGCGCTGCTGGCCTACATGCAGCAGGTGCACCTGGGTAAGGTCCACAGTCCCACGACCCCCCCCTTCCCCAGTTCAGTCAAGTCAAGTCACTTTTATTTACATCGCGTATTTAAAAACAACAGGAGTCAAACCTAGTACTTCCCATCCAGGGTACATATACACGAATAAAGAAACAAGAGTTTAAAAGACAAAAAAAAAACATCTAGAAGAAATAAAAGTGGAAAGAAAAAAATACAAATCAGAACATGAAAAATGATTCATGACAAAAACCTAAAAGAATGTTCACTATATGTGAGTAAATGACTTAGAATTAAGCGTTGCCATGCCAATGGTCTACTCCAGCAATAGAAAATCTTGGTTTTGGGAGGTTTTACCAGTTTAAAATAGCCTTAAATAGTCTGACAAAGCATTACAAGAAAATCTCCAAAGGCATCATTTAGTTTGTCAGTTAAATGTAGCTTTATGGCACCCTCTAACACTCTGTCTCTCTCTCTCTCACACTCACACACACACACACACACACACACACACACACACACACACACACACACACACACACACACACACACACACACACACACACACACACACACACACACACACACCTTCACTCAAGTGCATGGTCATTATTTTGGATTCATCCATTTAATCACAATGAGGTTTTACTCCACAAGTGAGACAGAGGATGGTTTTAACACTCAAGTTGGGACACCCAACCATGTGTTCTCTCAGTGTTAGACAGACAGTGGAAGATTGGGTGTAATTAGTCTTTTGAGTGTGAGGCTTGGCCAGAGGCCTCAGACTGTTCTAGATGGCAGACTGTCCTGTCATTCATGAAAGGTTGATGACTAGTACACACCGCAGAGGTCAGATTGAGGAGAGTAAAGGATCTCCATCAACAACTAAACAGTGAGTTCATGACCCAGGAATCACACATATCTGGGATATATGTAGACTATACTTTCACTGAAATGCAAGTTAGCCGGGAAGTTAGACAACGAAAAGAAAACTCATTCAAAAATAAAAAAAATAGATAAAATAAAGACTGGAGAAGGGTTTGAACTCAGTGGCCCCAAGAATGTTCAAACTTGACATTCAATATGGATCCCCAGAGACCTAGCGCACACATTGGCTTACACAATGTAGCCGTCTGGGTCATTGACTCAGCAGGCCCACGCCCAGGGCCACAACAATCCCACCGTGATCCCGGGATCATCTCCAAGCCATGCTGACTCCAGGCCAACGAGGAGGCTGTCAACAACAGCTTCAACCACACACCATGGGCTCTACCCATGAGAGACGTGTTTGTGATATCACATATATTACCTATTCAGAGTTTACAATACTATACAATTGTATCCAGTATTGATCAAAATACCATATATGATGTAATATGATTTGATACATCATAAAATAGAGTATAATTCCTCTGACAACAGGTGATGGTTGTACGTCTCTAAGTTTCAGTAAGCAACTCCTCAAGTCAGGTGTTAGCAGCGTAAAAGCAGAAAACTGAGACACTCATCAATAACTAATAGCAGTGTAACGCCCTCAGCTGTCTGGACTGTATGACTGTTGGTGTGTGTGTGTGTGTGTGGTTGTTTGACACACCCTGATGGAGTCCTGTGTCCCCGTCAGGTGTGAAAGGCCAGGTGCTGGACGCAGACGGGAACCCTGTGCAGAACGCCTTGGTGGAGGTGGAGGGCCGGATCAACCTGTGTCCGTTCCGCAGCGGCCCCTACGGGGAATACTACCGCCTGCTGCTGCCGGGCAACTACACCTTCAAGGTGAGAGAGCGCCCTCGTGTGGCCAGCTGAGAGAATTGACTGTGAAACCACATAGAAATGGAGGGGGAAGCAAAAATGTGCTTACAATCAAAAGCTGCTCTCCCTAAAACAGGAACACTCAAGAGTGGCTTTTGAGAATAAAGACATCATCGAGAATAAATCTTACTTATGAAAAACACAACTATTAATAATGAAGATGGATAAACCCCAGTTCAGGCAAGCTTCACATTCATTCAATTTTGTGTTGACAGATAGACAGAAGACAACTCCTCACTGTACACTATCACAAAATTATGTTACAGAAAGTCATTAAGGAAGTTACAATACACTTAAAGTCTCCATGGGATCATAGCAAATACAGCAGACATAAGCAATCATTATCTATCTCGCTTTGAAGATACAGATTCCGTTCTGTAAATATTTACATAACAAAGCCAGTACTCCATCTCTATGTGGAGAGAAGTAAGAAAGAAAGATCAGAGAGAGGGAGAGGGGGGGGGGTCAGAGAGAGAAACAGGGAGAGAGAGAAAGAGGGAGAGATCAGTGAGTGAACGCTCGGGTCCATTGAGTTTGTGAGCAGTCTGGCTGGGCTGCTGTCTCTTCCTCGCTGTGTGTTGCTGGTCTGCGGAAGTCACGCCGTGGGATTTCGCCTAGGCCAGGGATTTGGCAAACAAACGGCGGAGGAATGTGCACGGCACCGTGAAAAATCAACTCGTTTTCTCCCACTTTAGCGCCGGAAATGGGCTACGCTGAGAAGTAATGAAAAGTGTTCAGCTGTGGAATTGCTCGCAGACTCAAAGGCTTTAAAGTTGATCTGTGCACACATTCACACAAACACTCACATACACTCAGACTAAATAAAGGTCTTTAAATGGGCTCTGATTGGTTGTTATTTAAGCAGTTCAAATAAACCTGCCTGTTAAGTAGGCTCCAACATTGTGAACAGGCCAATTTTAATATTGGTAATAATGCCAGAGCTATCTTCAATATTGGCTCCACTGCCCAAGACCAGAGTCTTATGAACACAGTCCAGGGTCTTTGTGCACTGAGAAGGTAGATTAGCCCAGTAGGGTCATGACCTGTCTATCGCAGACCCGAGGATTATTTGCCATATGGGTGCCTTTGCCACAATCTCACCTCAACCCTTTTGGGTCAGTGTGTCTACATGCCTTTTAAATCTGTGAGCTAAATGCTAATGTAAGCAGTAGCTACTCAAGCTCTAGACACACAGCCTTGCATAACTGCTGAGCATTTAAGTGCGGGTCCCCTTCTCAAACTTCCTGAACTTTCCACTGAAGTAGGCTGTGTGCCTTGAGGGTGGTCTCTGGTGGGTCTGCTACGTGACACAAGTCCTCTGTGTTCTGTGGCCCTACAGGGCTCCTGGAAGTCGTAGTAAATAGCATAGGTTGTTAGAGGCAGACAAACAAATAAGCAGGCAGAAGGAATGTTTGCCCAGTCGAATGATTATGCAGGCGTCGTGCTCGCAAATGGTCCACATGATTACAGTTGTTTTTTTTTTCCATTCTGGTGCTGCCAGCCACAGTCTCATGACCTACGTGAGTGCCCTTGTGTTGTACGATAAATAACCTACTGAAAACTGTAGGAAGACAACACCAGGCTAGCATGAATCTGCCTGATTCTGTGAGACTGTACAGTCATTATGCATATCACATTGTGTTGCCCGGAGAGCCATAGCATTTACATATATTACATCAAATAGCATATACTTTAGTAGTGAGTTTATCCCCTGCAGAGCGTAGAGGTATTTTGTGTTAATATCTCCAGAGATCAGAGATTTATCAGTTCTCAGTCTCCCATGGTAGAGTCTGTCACACCAGTGAAGGGTTATCATCAGTTTCTCATAAAAAGCTTAAGCAGTGGCAGGTCTTTCAAACTGAGCAGAAGAGCAACTTTATGATCCATAAAACAATTATGTGACACCATAAGAGGGAGGAGGTGTGTGTAAGCTTCGAAGGCTAAAAAGGTCAATCCCTAAAACACCATAAGTGATGCCTCAGGGATTTTATCTGACAGCCCTGTCTAGGGAATATTTACACTCAGTGCTCAAAGAGAATTTCCACTGAAGTGGCTTATCTCTGAGTTAGCAATGTCCATCCATCCATGTATTTGTGTGTGGGTGTATGTATGTATGTATGTGGCTACTGTAGGTAAGATCCCCATTAGCAGCACATGGGTGCTAGCTAGTCTTCCTGGGGTCTGGACCAAACTATACAACCATGAGATGAAACACACAAACAGACAATTTTGGGGCGATAGTGGTTCAGGAGGTTCAGGAGGTAGAGGAGTCGTTTAGCAATCGGTAGGTTGCTAGTTTGATCTTGACTCTGACCAAGTGTTGAAGTGTTCTTGAGCAAGATACTGAACCCCCAACCGCTGCCGATGTGCAGGTTGGCAACTTAGATTAGCCTCTACCATCGATGTGTGAATGGGTAGGTGTCTGAGGCATTCATTTGAGTGCTCTATGAATAGAAAAGCTCAAAATAAATGCAGTCCATTTACAATGTCTATGTAATATCATTTGGCTGTGCTAGTATGTGCACTGTCAGCCTACATCATGCGTGCAACTCAGTAAACTTGCCATGAACTTCCCTCAGTCTGTGTGTACGTCAACCTCCTCTCACATGAGTGCTCTCTTGGGCGCAGTATTGCATGTAAGGGCCCTTCAACTCACAGTGTGTAGAGAAGTGTACAAATTGGCAGAGCAAATCAAAGATTTGATGCACTATTCTTTCCAAATGCAATGCTCTTGAAAGGTGGAGTATAAAGTTGGTTAGCTCTTGAATTTTCCTAAGTGAAATGCAGTTTATGTAGCCAGTAACTTTAGCTATGGTTTCTCTCCACAGGTGACCTTTCCTGGACACGAGATGCTGATTGAGACCCTGACCGTCCCCTACGGGCCGGAAAACTTCTCCGCCTTGAAGCACAATTTCCTTCTCGAGCGCAGCGTCAACGCCAGCACCCCTCCCACACCTACCAAGCCCTGCTCCACCAGTGGGGTGCAACCACAGGACAGCCACAGTGCCGCCCTGTTGGCCACACCCATCATTACACTCCTGCCCCTCCTACTCATTTCACTGCTAATGTGAGATGAAGTGAAGGGCTTAAAAATTATTTTTTGAAATCGTACTATTTTTTTATGGTAACTCACCATTTGTCCTTCTTCCAAAACCACGTGAACCATTTTAAGCTGATTCATGTTTTACATGTTAATGTTTATTGATTTGATCACAGACACACACACACACACACACACATTGGGCTTACTTCAGCGTTGATGCTGAGCTAGGCAGGTGTAAGCCCAGGATACAGGACTGAGAGGATTTTTCAAGTGCCTCAAAAACAGAAAAAAAAAGAAAACCTTGCTCTCCAGAGTTGAGATAAACTTTCATCTGCAAATGTGAGCGCAAACAGTGGCTTTTTGGATTCATGGCTGATAACACATGATCAACACATCAGCTGGCCCAGGCTTTCTGTGCTGAAGAAATCGGAGGCATTTTCTTATCACATGCCTTGAGATAAGAAGCTGTCGCCTAAACATAAACGCGACACTTGACTCGGGGATATGCATCAGTGTTAAGTCATTGAGACGAAGAAAACCCAAACAAAAATGGAGACTCAGGAGGGAGAGAGAATGGAGACTCTTCTCTCGCCTATCAGCTGGATTCCAAAATTGCTCCACCGTCTTTTATCGCTCCAAACAAGCCACAATTATGTTGGAGGTATTTAAAAGGAATGTGCTTTGATTCTGAACCACAAGGTTGAGAAAACAGAGGTCATACATTCCAAAAGATGTGAGTTCCCTCGTCCGTTAAGGTGTAATGCCAGAAAAACAAAAACATTTGACCCTGGGATGGCACACAAACAGAAGGCTAATATTGGTAAAAGCAATAATGTCACTCTGTCTTAATCCACTAGAGGCAGCACTTGAGTCTTAAATGGGCTTTTGAGACATCGAAAAAAGACATGCATTTTTAATTGGTCATATACTCCCTACATGTTAGACCACACAGATTGCAACAAAACATGTCAATCTGCCTTAACCCTGGCAGGGACACACACCACATTAGATTCCTGCTTCCGAGGCATAACCTTGACACTTACAGTATAGTACACCACAAGGCAAGCTACTGTTCAGTACAGGAACCTAAATCTCGTTCCAGCCCCAAACCCATGTTTTCTCACTGCTCATGGAGAAGAAGACCATGCCAGCAGCAAGTCCTCTAAAAACTTTAGACTGTTTGAGTATTAAAACAAAGTTAAATGCCAACAATAAGTGGCAAGTTTCAATGTGAAAGAACAACACAGTATCTAAAGACTGTCATTTATACTGTGTACCAGATTGCCTTTCACTATGGTTTAAATGTGGCAGTATGTTATTTGCAAGCTTCGATATTTTAGCTATGTAAGTAACTGTAAAATTGCACTTCTCAGAAAAACACAGATGATAACTAGTCTTGTTTTAACGCGATCAGAAAATTGTAATTGTACACATCCTGCGAATGTGCTTTACATGAAGGCCTATGTCTGTATAAATCTTGAGGGTTGCCAGGTATGATTGTTATCACCCACTATCACCCATCAGACATAAACAGATGGTTGGAACTTCCCTGAGTAAAAAGGACCCCATGGGTATACTTACTTCGCACTTAGTTATTTCATTCAGTTTCATAATCAAACTGCTGAATGACAAGCCTAAAGGACCAGGAGCACTTCCTGCTGTACTTTAGAGTGCACATGAACAGAACCAACCTTTTCTGTTTGTCCTTATCCAACCATTTCGGTTTTAACATGTTTAAAATGGAAATGAAAAAAGTGATCAAATATACTGCTCCCTGTTCTTCACTGCTCCCAAGCAGGAATACCCTTCCCATGAAGAAACTTACAATCTGTGGGGGTTTAAAACCTGAGTGTCCAGTCTATGAACATCCCAATCAGTTTAGCGATGTTGTATTCAACTAAAACCTTGCTGAGGACAATCCTGTGGTCATGCTTGTACTGCATCTATGGGCCAAAAACAAGTGCAGGTTATTAAATACCCCCAGTAATCATCCATTTTTCTACCTCATTCCGTAGCGTGACTTACAGCTCTGCTGCAGTTGTGCCTCTGACAATAAATCTGACACAGAATGTGTGTGTGTTCTTCATTTAAGAGATGTGTCACATACTGTAGCCTACACCTCTACAGTAACCCACTATATAGCAGTATTCAGCCTGAGAAAAGGCCATCTTTAAATATGCCCTGTTAATACACGGTCTGCTCCTACAATTCCAACCTGTTAAGAACAAGCATTATCCCCATCATGTGGTCGATCACAGCATGCTGTCATTATGAATGAGGTAAAGGAAAACAGATAATGGTGTGAGGCGGTATCATGAGGTAACCCACTTGATGCAGTTGGCATTGTCAAATGCTCCCGATACCGACCGCCTGGCTATTATCCGCTTGTGGTGCTGGCAGAAGTTGGCATTTCCCAGTTCAGACCCAGTCGGTTGATGCCTCTGAAACGGATGTAGTGCTCAGCCAGGTTAGCCTGCACATGGTGTCAGCTTGTATATGGTGAGATATCCAGGGGTGACTTTGGTCCTAGTTGCACACCTGGCCTCGTCTTCTGATGAACTTCACGTGTTCCTTGCATCTCGGGACACTCCATTGGATTTTGGTCAGTGTTTGTGACATTCTAACTGTCTAGAATTGCCAATTCAACAGGATTAGCCTTTATAGAATATGTATCTAAACCACTGTGAATACACAATACTTATTTTCATAAACCACCCACTAACGATTATTTTCCAATGGGTATTATAGCACCATAAGTATTTAATCTTTCTGGTAATGACTCTTTAAAGGCATTCATATCAAAGAGGATGCATGGCCTCTTGGTCACCCAGATTCCTCAGCCTGTGAATCAAAAGGGAAAAACATCAGAAACAAGCCCACCCCAGTAACTACACACACATTAGTTAGGCTTGTAGTAATACCTACCTAACCATTCAGAGTAGCTACCTATATGTTAAATAGTACTATTCCCATATTAGTAGTATTGCCAAATCTATGTGGATTTAAAAAAGGAAGTTATAATTTAAGCATCAACAAAGAATAATATAGTCAAACAAAGCAAACCAACATAAATTTAAAGGATCAAGAACCAACACCCTTGAATTTCTTGTGACCCACCAATATCTTTAAACAGTCAATTATGAAGTCTGTCCAGTTTGAAGACTTTATGCTGGATAAACTTTGGCACACCAAAAAAGTAACATTTAAGTTCATAAACATCTTTGAAAAGATTTTTTTCTCTCAAGATATTTCGGGTGAGACAGGCAGGCTTGTTGCCCTCGAGCGTAGTTCAGCAGATTCTAAATGCCATTTTTTTTATTATTTGGGTCATCTTAAAAAAAAAAAAAAAAGTTATAAAAAAAGAAAACAGCACACACATTTCTGTGTGAAAGCTAGAAAAGCTTAGCAATGACAATTTGAACAATAAGTCACTTTACTATGCAGAGTGAAAGAAAAGCTTCAGTGCTTGTTTACAGACTTTGAGTTTCCTCTACATAGCTACATTCAGTAAATGGAGATATTTATGGTAATCAGATGCAATGCCAACAGAGCGAAGCACACAAAACAAAGCAATAACCAAACTAAATGTCAAATTTGAAACTATTTTAAAACCTCAACCTACAAACCAGCCCAACAATTCCCAATGATGTGAATAAAGAGGGTTCTTAGGGTCATCTTTGAAAGTATTCCCCCCCCATTGTATCAGAATACCTTAAGTAAATTACCTGAAAACTAAATGAACTTAAACAAAAAACTAAAAATTGTTTGTCTTAAAGAAACATATTTTTACAATGTTGTGATTCAAATCACCTGTATATCCCATGGAAATATTACCATAATACCCACACCACACCAATAAAAAAAAAACACCACCAAAATTTGTGTCAAAGCCATAAAGAGAAAAAAAAGCCATCTCCTTCATACAAGCATTCTGCTACACCTGCTCTCTCCAGAAACTCTACAGCTAAAGTGCTCAGTGTATTCTCAAAGAGAAAAGGATTTTGGATAGTAGCAATAACATCTTGTTTGTGTGTGTGTGCCTTCGGTTGTGTGCATGTGTGTGTTGCTACGAGGGGGGTCCAGACAGAACAGGCCGAGGCATGTATCCTGAGACTTAATGAAAAGTGGGCTCCTAGTAACCCTGGGCACTCTCTAGGCGACAAATGCAGCTTGGCCTAAAACACACAGCAACGCTAATCACAGAGTGCTCTTCAGCCGGCGCTGTCAGAGCCGTGTGACTCCCGTTACGCTACAGCACCCAGCCCTTCACCCTTCAATACAAACATTGAAACAAACTCTGGGCACAAAATGTGTCTGCTTTTATAACAGAAACTTGGTCTTGAAGGCTGTAGAAGATTTTGTAATCCAAAGTATTCCAAATTAGGCGCTGGATTGATAGCACTTTTAAACTGACCGTATACAAGACCTTGTGTATTCAGGCCAAATCAATTTGTTTATTAAACCTATAGTATTGTCACTCGGAAATTAGAAATATTTATGCAAGTATTTACAATGACATAAATCCTATTACAATTTACATAATTTCCCCATCACACTGACCCTGCCCATACACCTCACCTTTAAAATAAAGTTACATTTGTTACTTGTTACATTATGCACCCCGTGAGAACAAAATACCTCGCTTAAATTCAACTGGTGAATGTGCTATGCACCTCATAAATAAAACTTTATTACAACGAAATTAATAGTTACATATATATTTTTTTATATGTGCCCAGAATTTATGAACAAGGAACAGAGGTCAGGCCTGGGATGAGTTTGTGGGTGAGAGAGCAGCCAACCCTTCAGCCTCAGCTGACGTAGGTGAGCACGACGGACTGGATAGGCTCCCGACACACCGGGCACAGCTTGTTGCGGTTCTTGAGCTTCTTGGCGCAGGTGTAGCAGGCCATGAGGTGGCCGGTGCGGCCGTGCACGATGCATCCATTCTTGGGGCGGCTCTGGCAGATGACACAGGGCTCCAGGCAGCTGGCGGGCAGACAGGCATCCAGGCTGTTAAAGCGCTCCAGCTCTGGCAGAACTTCATCCTGGCTGGAGGACACGCTACCGCTCACCGCAGAGGAGGTGGAGGGCTGCGAGCAGGCCGAGGTCTGAGAGTCCGGCAGGGATGCGGTCACTGCCGAAGGGTCCTCTTTGGCGGGGGGAGAGCCAGACAGAGCACGCTTGCCATCGGGCACATCCAGACCCTCCTCGGAGTCCATCAGGGTGGGTTTTGGGGGAAGGGGCTTGGCATCAGAGGCTGACTCGGCGGGAGTGTCAGCAGGCGTGGTAGCGGCTGCGTTATCAGTTTCGTTTTCGGGGAGCCAATCAGTGCGCAGTGTCCAGCAGCGATTGCAGTTGCGGGGCAGGGGTGGGTTCAGCTCATCACACTTGGGGCACTTCCAGTAGTCCTGATAAAGAACATTATGAAAGATCATTACACGACTCTGAGCCTATCCAAAACAAGACTGATCTTACATACAAAGACAATTTGAAAACTGAAACCGGTATATGATCAGAAATGAAAACAATATTTCAACAGGACATACAGCCTCAGTGATCTCGGTGTCCTCATCAAATGAGTCCTCATCCTCAGCCCCAAAGATGGTGACTTCATAGACCTGCACAGGCAGAGACAGGGAGAGAGAGATGGGGGTTGTGAGACCAGGCGTCTGAGGCAGGCAGCTGGACTGGACTTTCATCTGTGGGATGGAAGCACTCTCTGAGACCTCGTCCTCGCCCGCCACTGAGGCCTCGTCATTCTCGCTGTATGCGTCCGAGTCGATGGACTCCACCTCAAACTCCACACTGAAGTTATCGGAATCTGAGTCTTCACCGAGGCTCTCATCAGAGTCGTCGCTAACAGAGATACCTACTTCCTGTTGGGAAAGAGAGAGACGTTGGTCAGTAACCAGTTCCATATATGCATACACACACAAAAACAAGAGGAAAGACAAGATGGCAATTTTTTCATAAACACACTTTTGTGCTTGCGCTGCTACTCACAGTGTTACTGTGGGAGTCCGATGACTCGCTGCTCCTCCTGATGCCGCGGAGACCTCCAATCACACACCATGACAGGCTGTCGTCGAAAGTCAGAGAGAGGCTGTCAGACTTGTGGCGCTTTCTTCGTTCTCTCGTTTCGTCCTCTGTGGAGGACTCCGCTGTAGAGAGAAGCAAAAACAATTCCGACTTAAAACAGGAGTATGGATGATAGGGGTGGGAATCTCTTGGCACCTCAAGATTCGATTCGATTCCGATTCAGAGGTCAACGATTCGATTCTAAACCGATTCTCGATTCTAAACCGATTATCGATTATCAATTCTAAACCGATAAAACGATTATCGATGCATCTCAATTTTTAAAACATTTGAGTTTGCTACTCAGAGTCTGCAATAATCGATGCCGCTTGCATTTCAACACAAAATGAATGTGTGTAAAAAAAAAAAAATATATATATAATTTAATAAAATCGATTATGAACTTTTCTGAATCGAGACAGAATCGTTCTAGAGAGAATCGAGAGAAATCGAAAAATCGATTTTTCCCCCCACCCCTAATGGATGATGTGTCAAACACTATTAACGTCATCTTTAATCACCGTACATCTCACATGTAACTTTATCTCGTTTCACTACCCTTTCTAGAAGTCTTACACTTCATAACTACCCAAGTTGCTGCCAAGACTTCCTACCCTCATACTAATGTACCAAATCCAGGCGATTTCAAGCCCCTCTAAACTTTCTGAACAACTGTGCCCTAGAGGATGTACCAGGACAGTCATTTCAGTGGCCTTGAGCCTGAGGTGCAGTTTTTTATTTTAACGCAACAACATCGAACATTTTCAATGGTGCACATCAATAACTCAGGCTGCGGCAACGCGAGCATCACCCATCTGTGTACAGAACAGTCTCTCTTTGTGTGTGTGGTTGGGCCAGTCAAAGGGCCCTATTGTGGCAGGCAGTCATCTGAACACATTCTGCTCTGCCTCCAGGCCAAAGTGTTCTTTAAGGCTTATTGTGGCCAGGCATAAGGGGAGATAAGTACAGCACTTCGCAAGAAAAACCATGCCAAAGTCGTGATGAGCATGAGAGCAAGAAATATTCCCAAACATGGATTTTTCTCTCCAGCTATCCCACTTTTGAGAAGCCAATCAGTAACAGTGTTCTTCAGTGGTGCTAGTGCTTCTTACTTCCTCACAATCATCAGGAGAGGCACTCTGCCTCTGAATGCACATTTAACAGCAGAGATGATGGAAGGCCACAGTAATGGTCTGTCTCTGAACACAATCCGCATCCTCGCTATTTAACTAATTTAGAATTAGTCAGGAAGCATCGACCGGCACAAAAAGACAGTGATATTCCCCATGTTGTCACATGTTTAGGAGTGACTCCTGCAAGCACTATGAGTGAACAAGAGTGAGTCTAAAAGACTGAGTGCGTGTGAGTGAGTGTGCGTATCTCACCAGGGTCACTGCTTCGCCTTCTCCTGCGTGATGAGGTAGTTGCATTTGACTCCGAGTCCTATCAAAAAAAAGTCAAGCAAAAGGCTCTTTAAAACATTAAACCATAACAGCAGTATACAGTATAACGGCAAAGTACAGCAGCTTGTTAGTTATGTATTTTTAAAGCCGTCATTCCCTCTCACACATACTCAAGACATAAAAAATGAGGAAGGACTTAAATTTCAGAGCCTCTCCCTATAAACAAACAGATCTGTTTACCTCTGCTCGTCCTTCTGGTTCACTCTGGCTGCCGGGTTGTAAGAGGGAAGATTGAGTTTCTAAACGGAGAAGAGAAAGGCATGAATATATACATTCCCATAATGCATCTGACCTTTAGAAAAGCTACCGACCTTCAGGTAGATGTGAAAGTGGCTGATTGTGTGTAATTACATATTTATATATACACACACACACATAAAAGGAAATCAGAAGATTAAACAGAAAATATGTTAATAACTGTACCTGTTGTGTCTGGGTTTTTCACTGCAGTTAGGTTTTTTGTGATCATTGCAAACAGGACTCTGGGAGGCAAAAGCGATAACAGCAAAGTTAGAACAGTGAAGCACTTTCAGTTTCACTCTCAATACTCATTTGCTTATCTCAGTTTCCTGCCAATGACAGCAGAGTCACAAATCTTAAATGAACACACCAGCACTTTGCTTCCAAAACACTTCTGTTTACGTCAATAACTGTGCTGAGTAAGCCTGTGCAAGAGGGGGAAGGCATGACAGTCTAGGGGCACATAGCAGAGGACAGCTGTGTGCAGACACAACACCTGTGCCCCTGTCCTGCTTTGCCCCACCCCAAAAAATCCCCAGAGACCTAATCAACAGTCCAGCTGTTCCCTGCGCCCCCAACACATGCTGCGTGTGTGCGTGTGTGCGTGTGTGCGTGTGTCTCTCTCTTTATGCTAGTGTTCATGTCTTTGAATACCGTGGCTCTTTCACTGAGAATGTGTCGACCCCCAGCACGGCTCCGAGCTCGTCCCCTCCGCAGCGGACTATGTGCTGCTGTTGCTGGTCATAGAGCTGTTTCCTCATGATGTACTTACCAAGGTAAAACATCACCTGAAAAAACAAACAGCACAGCTGTCACACCACAAATCCTCAAGAGATCGAAACAAACACATACCTTCTCAAGAGCATGAAACACAATGATAAACCACTCAGACCCAATAATGAACCAGTCAATTAACATTAAGCCTGAAGCTATTAGTCTATTCTCAGTCCAATGGTCACATATGACTAAGACATTCCACAGACTCTAGTGTATCTATTGTGGTTTGGAATGACTAACATTTCCTCGGTAACTCACACCAGCTTCCCTCAAGCCTACAGCCATGAAGAGAAAACTTTGCTTTCATTCAAATATATTTGGAAACTAACATGCAAGTCTACCAGGACATTGGCTAAATCTGAAGTGCTAAAATGATAATGTAATATCAAACATCAAACTGCTTTGCCTGGACTCGTCCTGATACTTAATGCATTAACATCACCGTTCATGGGCTCATCAATGTAAGTGAACTTTATATCTACACCTGGTTTGCATTTGTACCATATAAGCTGTTCTCGACCTTAGACTCACCTCTTTCATGGTGAAAACATCCTTCTCTGCACCTGCTTGTTGTAGCAGTGTCTGTAATGGCAGCTTTGGTCGAACCTTAAAACACAAACACACTTTGGTTTTAAACCAGCTGTTCACTTATTACAAGATATCACCAGAAACTAGCTTATAGAGCTTTTTGTTACTCACCAATTTTTCGTTATCAGCTGAACTGATTTGGCCATTGCTTAAACAATTGTCTGCCATTATTTGGTAATCTGTAGGAAGGAAGAAAACCACATTTAGATGAATTAATACAAACTGATGATATTAGTCATCACAGGCAAGAAAACATGGTTAGGGAGAGTAAAATGTATACATAGAAGCACTTACCTAAATAAATAGAAGTATAATTGCTATATTATATACAAAATAAGTTAAACTCTTATACATAAAGCCTATACATAAAGTGCTGTCAGCTCGCCTGGGCTTGCAGTGGGAACCAAACTTCAGGCGGCTCCTGATTTAAATAGACTCGGTGAGACATGTCAGGGCTAGAATCTGGTGGACTGTTGATGTTACGGGGCGTGCAGCGACGGGGTTGGTTGAACTGACATTACAAAGCGTTATTGCAGTCGCTGACTCACCTAGTGGACGGGAAGCGGTTACGCACTCTCCGTACAGGCGGCCTGCCCAACATGCCCGGGCATGTCCCAGGCCAGCAACACCGACGCGTGCAGTTTTATTGTGTAACGATTAATATGTGTTTTGACTGACAGGGACAACGCGTCTATATGACCGCTTCTCTAAACAATTAACGGGCAAGTCTTTTTGAGCAGCTGACATGTCGGACCATTTGGACACTAATATAATGTTGGATATTTCTTTGGCCACTGCGAGGATGCTCTGCAGAAAGTAATGAATCCTATTTATTTCAAGATGTGCAACGCAGCTTAACACCAACATCTACGCGCGGAGTAACATTTCAGAGAATACGTTAGTTTTAAATGATTCTCTTAACATAAAAGCGGAGTTCACAAATGCTGATTCAAACTTTAGTTGCATAGGTTGTTCAATATTTTCACCATCATTCTTGTTAGTTACCTTAGTTAAGCCTACAATTCTACCTGAACTATGGATAAACAAAACCACAGAAATAACGTTAGCTAGATCATAGACAGTACACACGTACCAAACACCACATCCTTTATGTTTCAGACAGTTTTTGGGCAAGACCGTCAGCCATCCATGTAACGATAATGTTAAACCAAACTAGTTGCAGATACATTAGGACAGGAATCTCACGCTAGCGAGCTATCTCCTACAGACGTTAGTTGTGCATGCGGTGCTTTCATTTGAATTACTGTTACCACTTTTATGCGCTACGGCGGACTTTGCTTTTTAGATTACTGGTTACATTTATTATTGTACTTGCATTCGTTCAAATAATATACCGTTAAATAATTTAGTAATAACTTTGTATGTTACCCTGGGATAGCCATTTTAGCCTTATCAGCCATCCTACCGAGCGGTTAACAAAATCAGTTAAATGTTAGTTCATATTTCTCTTGCTTAACCTTAAACGTTTTCACATAATTAGTTATTGATTCCTTACACTTGCATTGCGTTTATCTTCGTGTAGAAGACGACAGTTAGCATGTACACATTGCAATTTAGCCTAAAGACAAGCTAGGTTAATTTAGCGGTAAGGTAGCAGACTTCTTGGGACTTTGCTTTCAAGAAAACCCGCGGATGCAAGGCCTTGGCACATTATAACTAATCAACGCTTTCAAGTTTGCTTCTTAAGCAGATAGTTTGGTAATTTGTCAGCATAAATGAACACACTAGATTCAACTTATCAGAACTGTGTTAAAAAAATGTGTTATGATGTGCAAGTCAATATATTTGAACTTAAACGGTAGGCTAACTCACAGGCTAAATTGCTCTTACCTTGCAAACAGCTTGTGCGCAAGGCGCGACGATTGTGCTGCCCCCAACTGGTCGTTGATTTCAAAATTTAAACTGCACGTGTATCCCAAATGCGAACGCAAGTATGAGTAGGCTAAATTAGACCTATGTATCACAGTTTGAATACAATTATTTAATAAATCAGAGATTCGTGTTTTTCCCGTTTATTTGGAAACCTTGCAAGCCTCTGGTTCTCGTTTTGTGAGACAGTTGTTGTTAGGATGGCCAGTTTATAAAGCATGTTGACTAGGTCAAAATGTGACCTCATTGATTAGGCATTGAGTATAGAAACCACTGAGTATTTACCAATTAAGCCTTTTCATTTTCACGAGAGCTATGTAGGCTATTGTTTGCCCTCTCTCACCAACGCCCCATTTTCATATGGCTCAAAATAATCCCTTTCACTACTTGGTCAATTCACAAGGAACACATAATAATAATAATACTTCATTTTATATAGCGCTTTTCTAGGTACTCAAAGACGCTCTACATAGGGCGAAGACAAACAAAACAAAAAAGAACACAAAAAATATTTAAAAAAATATATACTCAGTGCCTCAGTCTACTCGTGCTGATAAAAGTTTGTTTTTATTTAAAATCAGTAGCATTACAGGCAAGCTGTCACATTCCTTTGGTTATTGTCTCAATATCTGACCATGTCCCTGGATCCAATTTGTCACCAGTTTCACCTTCACAACTCTAATAAAGGATCGTAACAGAATACTCTAAGACTAAGAGAGAAATGTTCACTTTTCCCTAAAATCCATCTCTACTCCACACAGTTGGCAAGCACACAATTTGAAATAAGTGTATAAATGTGATTTTTGTAATGATGCTCAGTCAAAACGTTATAACTTCTGACTGTAATTAGTATTTATTGGTTTTTTTCTGTCAAGTTATAAAATGATTAGGCTATACAGCAATGTTGTAATTACATCAGGACAAATGTATCAAAGTAACATTAGCGGAGTTGTCTCCAATATACTTTCCATACATTTCTTCAAGATGGTCAACCTTGCCATTTATAGGTACATATCAATTATTTGGTAGCTTCTGCATACAATATTAGGATATTACATATTACAAAGTGTGTAAAGTAAAATAGTGTATATTTGTTTAGCCTCAAACATTGAACATCTCCAACTTTGACCAGTGCTCTATATGGTGGTCTATAGTGAAACTAAGTTATGCATGTCTGTAGCAAAAAGTATTTTTTGGGCAACATTCTCGGTTAGTCATCTCTCAATAGGATGACTCAGTGTTACTTTTAGACCAACATGTTCTTTTCCGTGGTTTTAGTCTCGACATGTTTAGACATGTGTACACGTCCACATTCCTTAGCAACACACTGGAATGAGTCACTTGAGCCAAAACATTACTTAATAAAGTCCGATAAAAGTTAAATCCCAGAGATTAATCAGCTAGCCCACATATCCTTTAACCCCATCTGACAGCATATCTTGATCTTTTGTTAAATCTCTGATGTCTGTAGGACCAACAACTGCTCACAGCTCCTCCGAGGGAGTTATTCATTCACCATCATGTTAGCTTTTAAAATCATTAAATAGATTTAACTTCACCCATTAATCCACTCTGGTGAATAGCTAAAAAATAACCTGAATCCACCATGTATAGAGGCACCAAGAGTTGACTTCAGTGTAACTGTTTACAGGCACTAAAGTCGTCCTCTACTCTCCCTCTCTCTCTTGGGTGTTTTTCCCTGACACGTGGGCATTCATTTGGAGACAAACACAGAGACGGGCTTGTAAGCATAGCTTAAGAGGGTGAACACTATACTCTCTGTCTGCCAGCCCATGTAGGCACACTCTGTACCTGTAAAAACTCCACCGCCACCCTCTCCCCTCCCTTCATCACCCCAGGACCCTCGCCAAGATGGCCTCCAAACAGGCCCCTGCGCAGAATACTAGTTCTTGTGTCTTTTGAACCATCAAACGCTGCCCACACTCCCGAATACCAAATTCCTCAGTGTTTACTTTTAAAAAAGCAGTGAAATTGTTACTTGCAACTCAGAATCAGAATCAGGTTTATTGGCCAAGTAAGTTTGCACAAACTCCAAAGAAAGAAAGGGAAAAAAGCAACACTGTAATGACAAAATCTCTGGTTATCCTCTTGAGCTGTTACATGATATATTCACAGTCAGTTTTATACAAAAGCTCTGCTGCAGGGTCAGCGGAACAGAACTGAATAAAATAGCTCACTTCCTTTTGCAAACGGAAGCTCTTTATCAACACATCTTACAGCTCAGCCAGCAACTGCATGGCCAAACACAGAGATCACACAAACCAATATGGACTGAGCAGTCACAAAGCCAGCATGTTAAGGGCTGTTGAGAAAGGAGTATCTGTGTCAAACATTTAACACAGTGAAAGCCATCTCTACCATTCTGAGAAAGACAGTCTTGTGGAATCTTGAGGTCTTGTTGTTTCCATTTGTACCGTTGTTACCATTCGTCTCTCCTTTGTACGTCGCTGTGGATAAAAGCGTCTGCTAAATGACTAAATGTAAATGTGAAAGACACTTACATGGTTATGTCTGTAAATTTCACCCTGTCTGAAATGCAAAGCTTTTAAAGTTCAACCATCTAATGCCTAAATCAATGTCTATCATTTATTTAGCGAGTATAACTTTATGGGGCAATGCAAGATGATCTCTACAACACAAGAAAGTTAGCTAGACAGTTGTTCCGTGTGTGTGTGTGTGTGGGTTTTAAGGGACAGAAACATCTGTACCTCATGGGAAATCTACAACAACATTCCAAGTTCTATGTAAGTATGCTGTTTCGTTGTTGCTCATGACAAAGGCAAACAAAAACAGCAGTGAGTACAGAAACCTTTCACCAGTAGTCTGATCAGCATCTGACAAACACATTCTGCTGATATTGGACAGATCGTCTCCTGGGGGATACCACAATGATCAAAGCACTCAGCATGTTTCGCACTCGGTGACCTCCTACACAATGACATGTATAGACTTGTGCCTTCAGTAGACTTGGCCCTCTACACCACTGTCTACTGAAGAGACAGAGCAGACGTGAGTCAGCATAATCCTTCAATTCAGACGGGACTGGAGTTTCTAAAGATGAAGAAAAGAAAAAAAAAGAGTCCATCTTCAATAAAATACTTTTATTGTAGAGTTTAGTGTATGAAAAAAAGACATCATTAAATAATGACACCATATTTTAAAAAAAAGGAACACTCTGAACATCTGTCCAGCATTAAAGGTGCAGCTTACTATTTTTGTTGTCAAACAATAGAAATGCTTTTAGACATACAATGATGATGTAATTCTAAAGGTCCTATGCTTCACCAACATGTTTCCGTATTCTATGCATCTTATTTTTCTGTTTTCATGCATTTCATTACACTTGTTTTCCAGCACTCAAAACACACAAATTGAAAACAGCTAAAACAAAGAATGAAGATACATAGAATGCAAAAAAAATATCAACAACATTGGCATTCTACTGTTCCCGCAGAGCTACATTCTTGCACTTGGTCTGGAAACAATTGTATTATTTGACAAGAAAAACTGCACTCTGAGCCTTCAAAAGCAAATGTTCACAACGAGTGAGGTCATTGATTCATGATAGCGCAGAAGCATCCAGAAAAACCTCCGCACATCATGACTGACATTCTTCTTTAATTTTGTAGGGAGTCCCACCACCTGGGGCATACGAACTTTATCATTCATCTTTATATCTGTAAACCTTCCTAAGCTCAAAATCTAATCTGCCTTTCCCAGTAAATCATCCCAGTTATCCAGTATTAGGTCTTCTCTCCCTGTTCTTCCCTGCCTAAGCTCCTCTTCCTGTTCCTTCATCACCCCCCCCTGTTAAATGTGCATAATCTTGGGGAGTGTGCAATCCGACTGACCGCCCAATCAGAGTGGCAAGATCAGTGACTGGCATTCCAGGCGTCCTATCTTACGGTCTTTGAGCGAGCCGGCTCTTGCCCTCCTCTTGCTCGGCCAGCTTGAAGTGGGTGTAGGCCAGGATGCCCACAAGCGTGCAAACGATTCCCAGGCCCTGGTTGAGAGACAGAGGGTCCTCGAAAAGCATGTAGCCCCCCAGCAACGTGATGCAAAACTTAAAGTGTCCAAACATATTGTAGCTGAGAGGGTGAGCAGTTAAGGAATAACAAATATCCACTTACCCATAATGTCAGTGATTGAGAAACTGGTACAGAAAGAATAGCCTCCACAAACTAAATGTAGGTAGTCTGTCCTAGACACAGACAACTTATGCAGAGAGTATATATGCACCATATTTCTTTTCTAGAGTTCAAAAAAGAGTAATGACATACTTGTCATGATTTTATGGCACAAGCTCAAATTAAACTCTCAAATATCAGTCATTTTCCAGGGTGCAGTATCCTAGCTCTGCCAAACCAACACTGGACTCAAAGAGTTCCACTGCACTGAAAACTGGAATATAGCTGATGAACGATCCCATTTTCATTGACATTATCAAAATAGATACATATGAGGAAGATTGTGTTACTTCCAAGGCAACGGCCATTTTGATCGACTTCTCACTGCTCACTGTTTGGTTGAGTAATAAGTAATAATGACAAGCTCTCCTCTAGGGCTCATTTCAAGACATAAAACTCACCTGGGAGAACATAATTTGGCCTAAAACAACAGTATAACTGAAATAAAAACAGTTTGATTACTTTTGGAACTGACAAATGCTTCTAACTTGTAACAACTTGCCTGACTAGAGTCTTAAATGCTCAAACATTTGAGGAAAATAACATAAGATCCGACGCCAATGTAGTCAAAATGGAATTAACCAACTGTTAGCTTTTAACGAGGTCATGCATTTGTTTAACCACATAGTGACCTCATTTGCCATGTGCTGGTGATAAGAGTTTGAATGTCAACAATGAATCAAATTCTATTGTATCCAATTATGATGATAAACACTCCTGCTTGATTTTAACCTTTGCCTGAATTAGGCTTGATTTTAGGTTCTGGTACCATACGTTTACAAACAATACCAGATCTGAGTCTGAAGAATAGTGTACATAATAAAGCATGGAAAGTTATAAACTGTGTAAAATGCATGCTGGAAAGACGGGCAACAAGGATACGTGACAGCTGAGGTGTTCCCAATGATCCAGTAGATAGATAGGTTCACCAGGAAGGCAATCACCCCTGACAACAGCACCATGCCCTGGATGAAAGTAAATGTTGGACCCAATCAGTCAAGTCTGACACAACAAGAAAAAAATGATAAAGCACACTGTTGTACAACTATGGGTGTGATTTAACTCCAACAGGTTACATTTGACACTCGATTTGCACATATTTAAAGTCTTCCCCCATCAATTCAAAAAAGATTATATTTTGAGGCATTCTTCATCTGCAATTCAAAAGCACTAATTTATTAATCCACTTTAAATAGGATCTTGACAAAAATCACACAAACAAACACGCACGCACACACACACACACACACACACAATTGCAGTTGGTGAACAGGAGACTAATCTTTCCTTTTGCACCATCTGTCTTGACCATACTGCACAGTCAAAGCCTCTTACATACAAACACTAGCATCACAGGCACCAATACACCATCACGACCTTTCTGCCTGTACACACACACACAGACAAACACAGTTTTACAATAGTTTCATGAGGTGGTAATCGTATAAATACCCACACACAATGCATTGACATGCTTTCTGAAAGATAACATGTTATGAATGAACATTAAGCATTTTAATTTATTTAATTTATTTAATTTAATTTATTTATTTATTTTCAGAAACAGAAGTTTTCTTGAATGGGTGTGTATGTTTGAGCATATGGGTGTGACTGAAAAGGAAATTCCTCGCTGCTGACGGGGGAATATAAGGGGTCTCTCACCAGAGCCTGCAGGGACCAGGGGCCGAAGATGCCCCCCTCCCCGGTGAGGGGCTCGAAGAAAGGCACGAAGAGCAGCAGGAAGGCGGAGGACATGGGGGCCTGGTAGTAGAGCAGCTGCATGGAGTTCACCTGCAACTCATGCTGCTTGGCTCCCACCCACTAACAGAGAGAGAGAAAGTGAGATTGAAAGAAAAACACTCTGACTTTTCAGGCCTCTTTTATTTAACAACGAAGTCAAGCATTTTATGATAAATTAAAGAAATTACAGAAGTAATCTTAAGGTAGGAAAAAAATATGAACTGGATAAAATACTTTTGCACATTAAAGAAAAGGATGGAGCGAGTGAGATACAGGAAGGGCAAAAGTGAGAGAGAGAGAGAGAGAGAGAGAGAAGAAAGAGATGTGCGCATTGGTTATAGATAATGAGAAACAGTTGAGCAAAATGACCATGAGAAGAAGGAACATTTGAGTCTAAAAGCAAGAGAATGGTGTCACCTGTCCTTAACATGCATTAACACTGGACCTTGTTGTAACTTGATAACAGTTAATGTCACACACCATTTAGAAAGGATCTCAGACCACCGCTGGATATTGCTCTGTGATAGTGAGAGGGCCTGGCCTGACCACAGCCACACAGGGACAGTGGTTGGCTGTTGACTTACATGATATGACATGCCACTGGAATAAAACACACCACCTACCACTTGGTAAAGAGAAGTGACCAAGACACCTAGTGTGGCAAACACAATGCCCAGGAGATTGAACCTGACATCATAGTAGGAATTCAGGATGACCCCCAATGTAATGGGGACCTGATAAGAAAGAAGATAAGATATTAGAACCAATAGAAAAACGCTGAGTAACTATGACCACCACTTTTACAGTTGAGATTTACAACAGCAATACAAACGTCATCCTAAAACAGCGGAGAGCGATAAAGACCATGTGTTGGCACACAGTGACTTGACAAGAAAACCTCTTACAGACAATTCTCAACAATTCTCAAAGTGAACACAACTTACCACTGTCAACTTTATTTTCGTAGAAAATGTCTTCCTGTAATACACCGTTTGTACGACAATGATGACAGGGGTAGTCATGGCTTTAGCGAGCTGATACGTGCCAATAGTGTTGTTCTGAAGAGAGAGGTTGGTGAAAACAACGAACCCACAAAAGCTGAGGGCCAAGTAAATAATTTTGGACGGTTGCAGCTTCTTAGGGGAGAATATGTCCATTTTCTGACACAAGAATAGCCCCAGCCACGTTACCACAAAATGTACCAGTGTTAAAGTCATGTTGGGAAATCCGTAATGCACATAGATCCATTTGTTGAGGAATACGATGCATATGGACGAAAACAAATTCACCAACAATCCAGTAATAATCCGGGTGTTTCCGAAGAGATCTGTGAGACGTGTAGCCATGGTTCCGAATAAGTGGACCACACAGTTCAAGTGGGTACAGGAGGCGTCTGAGGATGAAGCAGATAACTTAGCTAGTTACCTCTAACTAACTAGGCAACTAACGTTGACTACACTTGAAAATGCTGAACTGGACGTTGCCAGATACCCTTCATTAGCAAAACAACAGCCTCTCTACAGAGTTCTCTGCTGTCGGCTGTCTAGATCGGAATGTACTGTAAAAATGGTCCACATTCTGGACTAATGCTAAGTACACACTACCTTTCAGAAGCATGAGATCTTTTTTTCTCCACAACACAAGGGTGTGACATCACAAAAGCGACGCTTTCTGGCCACAGCAAATCGACGGCTCGACGCCACGTCAGTGCTCTCTATCGCCCCCAAGTGGACTTGTGAAAATAGAGCAGCATTAGGTCAAAATCGGCGCTCAAACGCTCAATACTTCTGACGTATGTATGCAAAAATGGGAAATGGAAAAGAGAAGTGACCAGCTCTTCCATTGTAAAGCACATTGATTCAAATCCTGCCGCATACTTCTGCTTATATATGAACCATAAGTCTAAAAAAGCAAAAGCAAAAACAACAGGCCTCAATATGCCTTAAAAGCTTTTATTTATTACAAAACACAAACAAATGCATTCATACAAATGTGAAACACAATCCAAAATCAGAGCGAAGACCATATACTGAGAAGAAGGTTACTGCTGGATCTCATAGCCCAGCGGATCCAGGCCTTTATCCAGTAGCAGAAGAGAAGACTCTCTGAGCCTCTGCAAGAAATTGTGCAGCTCATCCTTAGAGAAAACCTGGAGATTAGAGAGAAGAGGAGAGAAATCAGGTCAAAGACTGTACTGAAAATAACACTGACTACGATTCAAATGAGTTGAGCTAAAAAACTATTTCATGCAAAAAAAAAAAAAAATGATAATTTGTGCCTTCCTGGATAAAGGACAAAAATGTCACCCCTTGCTTTTGATGGAGGGGGGAGGGTCCAGATTGTTCTTTATTTACTAATCTACTGGACCTCAGTATTTTTGTACTGCTCATATTGTCTCTAAGGTCTTGCTGAACTCCAGGATGAGGCTATACACTTAATTGGCCATATGAGATGAAGTGGTAGTACATCCGACCAACCTCGTAAAGGCGGTGCTGTTCGGAGGCGATGATGTCGGCGAGACGCAGGTTCTCTTGGTGGCGCTGGGTCTTCTGCAGGACGGTCTGCAGGAGGAAGGCCATCATGGGCAGACACAGTCTCCGCAGCACAGACATCTGGTGCGCTCGCTCTGGGTCCTCCTCTGCATCCTGCACACACAGTTTTTTTCATTCATTCCAATAAACCTATTCAACATAACACACACACACATATATTCTCACTCTGCTGTCAGTATTTCTCCCACTCTGTCCAGTATTTCCACACACCCAGTATGTGTCCCTTCAGTTCGCTGCCCCTCTTTGATCACACACACAAACAGACGTCGAACAGATTACACATGTCGAACTGACCTCTCTAACATCGACCATCCAGCCCCCGTCCACGAACAGGAGCACATTGTAGATATGCTCCTTCACATCTTCAGTCAGGGCATCCAGTCGGCCCTGCCAGTTGTCATGCTCCATCTACACACACACACACACACAATGAGATGACAACAGTCATCCTTTGGCCTTCCCTAGTTCCATTTACACTCCATCACAGCAGATAGGATCAACCCAATATCAACACCCAGACAGGTCAGACAGGTCAGACAGGTCTGTGCACTCACCTGGTAGTCCTTCTCCTTCATCTCGAACGCCACCTTCTCTGTGAACTTGGCCTGCGCGGCCAGAGTGGGCTTCACAGGAGGCGAGTTCATGTGCTTGAACCACTCATTAAACGCCTCATGGGCTTCCTGTCAACACACACACACACACACACACACACACACACACACACACACACACACACACACACACACACACACACACACACACACACACACACACACACACACACACACACACACACAGAGGAGAGTCAAAAGGGATCACACAATCTCACCCTACCACAGGTAATGTCAGGTGAGTTACTATTGAACTCAGACATTGTTCAAACAAACAACAATAAGAAAAGAGGACACAAAGATGTCAGTCTATACGACCACTTTATATGCACACTGGGACCACAGAGTTCCTTAGCCTGGACTGTTTAATAGTTCTAGAGGGAGCAATCCTCAGGCCAGACACAGCTGTCAGTCACTCAACACAGCCAATCACAAGTCTCACCAGGTAGGCGCGGATGCACAGGTGCTCACGAATGGCGTTCTCATCCTCTGCGGGGAGAGGCGTGTCCATGCCTTGCTCCTCCCACTGACGGCAGATTTCCTTCATGGAGTCCCCGGGAACTTTAGCGAAGACCTCCTTGGCGGCATCGTACTTCTTAGAGGCTGAGACACAACGCACCTCCCTCAAATTACAGTCCCATCAATAGCCTTTGACAGTTCACGTACAGAAATAACATAGCTACCATCATGCGACCGATTATAAAAGTGGTGAGATTTCATGACATTTGACAGTCGTTGCGTGTTTATGAGTTTTCCCCACTCAGGCTTACGTTTGTCAGACAGAATTATTATTTGCAGAAACACGAGTGGTGCATGCCTTTGTAAATGCATTTTCACTTTCGCTCAACTAAAAACAAAAACCCCCCACGCACCCAGGAACTTTCTCATGATGGCGTTGCTCTGTTTGAGGGCCTCTGCCCGCTGGGCGGGGTCAAACACCAGCCAATCAATCACATCGATCTTCTGCCTGTCCTCCTGCAAGGGCACGCATGGGCACAGATGGGGAGCAGCGAGGAGAGAGAGACAGACCCGATGTATTAGTATACTGCTTTACAGGTCAAAGAGTTAGTATACTGCTTTACAGGTCAAAGAGTTAGTATACTGCTTTACAGGTCAAAGAATCCGTGTCTATCTGTCCTTTTGCTAAGATTGCTTTAAAGAGAGTGATGATGTGTGTGCATGGGTAAAAGCCTGCTATGGCGGTACGGGTAGCTTATTTGGAAGAAATGCTTTACAGCGGTGGTTGCCGTGTCCAGGGTGAGGTCGTGGTGTGAGAACTCCTGGCTGTCTCGTTCTCTGACGGTCTCCACCACCGTCTTAGTGACCGCAGCCACGTCCAGTCCTGACCACAACGATAAACAAAAACTATTTCTCAAAGACACGCTTATGGTATAGTTGCCCAACAGCTTGCATCAACAAATTATCAGCAAAGATTTTTTGCTTGCAATACACCACACTAAACACATGGGCAGAACATATTAATGAGAACCTAGCTCCGCAGCAGATCTCTCACATTCAACACATTTACAACAACTCAAATACATGTATTACTTGTACTACAATTAACACTGTTCATGTAGCCATCCCCACTGATATCAAGGTTATTCAATTTGACCAAAAACATCAGCTTTGCCACCTAGAGAGAAGTCTGAGATGAAACCTAATGATGTGTATTGATGACATCTAGAGCCGAGTGGGTCTGAAATGAAATCTAGTGAACCTGGAGATGTATCCCATCAACCCCCTCTCTCACCAGCCTCGCGCCCCAGCTCCAGGCAGCGTTTGCGCTGGTCCGTCTCGGTCACGGACTCCAGGAAGTTGGCGTACTGACTGACGGCGACATCAGAGGAAAGGTGGCTCACGTAGAAGGCGATCAGCTCGATCTGCTTCTCCTTCACCAGCAGCCCGATGTAGGCCTTCAGCACGTCCACCGAGATCTCCTCCTGAGAGAGAGAAAGAACGAGAAAGAGAGAGAGAGAGAAAAAGAGAGAGGGAGAGAGGCTTAAGGATTTCCACCCGTTGTTTCCTTCTAATGTGCACACAGAAACATGATATCCAACAGATCAAGCAGATGGAATACATTTGAGAAAGAGAGAGATGCAGAAAACAAAAGATGGATCCCATGGGAGAGAGTGAAAAGGGGGAAAGAGAGAGAAAGGAAGAAAGAATGAAAGAGAGAGACAGAGAGAGAAAGAAAGAAAGATAGAGAATACAAACGAAAGCAAGCCCACCTTGAGCTGCATTCCCAGGCTGCGGTAGAACAGCACCAGGTGACTCATGAAGCGCAGCAGGTGGGAGGGGAGCGACGGACTGCTGTTTAACCAGACACTGAACTCTTCCAGCAGACCTAGAACACACACACACACTTCAATACTAAGGCCATTTATAAACAAGTGCCACTACATTAAACCAACAACAAACATGATGTGCACATCCATCCACGTAGGCGCGCACGCGCACGCGCACGCGCACGCACACACACACACACACACACACACACACACACACACACACACACACACACACACACACACACACACACACGCGCACACGCACACACACGAAACTGCAACATACCGTCTAGATCTCCAAGAATGATATTTTTCTGGATGTTGTGGTAGTGTTGTCTGCTCTCCTCAATGACTCTCTGTTGCCAGAAAATACACAGATAGATTAGAACAGCTAGTAACATTAACAACAACAAAAAAGCACAAATTGGCACATTTCTATTTTCTTTGTGTGTGTGTGTGTGTGTTCTAGACCCAATAAAGACCTCCCTCTTACCTTGGACTCAGTTGTCTGCAGTTCCTCAAACACCTTCTCCATTGTCCAGCTACAAAAAAATCAACAAGATCCCACACTCAAATGACCAAGAGCACTCTACAGAGAGTCGGTGCAGATAGCCAAATATCAAGCTTCAAGGTCTATTTCACAGAAATACTGATCTGATCACTGATCGGGCTACTTTGATGGGATGACAAAGGCAGGCACTTTCTTTATCCACTAGATGGCACTGTGTTTTTGTATGTTCGGTTTGTTCTGAATTGAGACGAACCGTGAAAGCAAGTTTAAAAAATGCACTGCAAAGCAGTGAATAAAATGGTAAATAAGACTTTCAAACTCCAAGTGTGAATGCAGCATGTTTCATCAAAGACTCAAGTACACAAATCTTCACAGACCACCACAAAAATGTCTCCTGGCTTTAGCATAATGATAATAATGTATTTATGGCGTTATTTTAGTGCCAAAACACACATGCGAGGAAACAAATTGTTGTCCTGACTATGAGACTGTCCTGCTGTCAAATTAGGACCAATCAGAGAAGAGCCCGTCCTGCTTTGGTTCCCGCCCACACAGTGCCAAAAGTCATACATACGAGCGAGCAGATCAAGTTTTCGCGAGAGCGAATGTCAGTCTCTGCGCTCGCAGTTGTTGAATTTCCTCTCGCGGCTGCTAAAATTGAGTGCGCAGAAGAAATTCACGCTTGCGAAAACCTGAAATTCGCTCGAATAGACGGTTCCTCGCATGTGTGAGTTTTGGCACTAAAATAACGCCATATGTATTTGCAATCCATTGCGGTGACTGAAGTGAGTTCCAGTCTGGTTGGGAAGGGCAGACTCGTGTGTTGGGGTGCTTACTTGGCCTCCAGGTACTCTCTGGGCAGCTCCTCCAGGTCCTCTGTGCCCATGCCGGACGAGCGGATCTCCTGCTCCACCAGCGTGTCCACCATCACACGGAAGTGAGCCCACAACGTGTCCTCCCATGACTCACACACCGGCAGGAGCTACACACACACACACACACACACACACACACACACACACACACACACACACACAGGGAAGGACAGCACAAAGAAAAGAGAGTCAGAAAGACAACAAAAAAAGTAAACAAGCCAGCAAGAAGGGAAAAAAGACAGAAGAAGGAAAGAAGAAAAGAATGAAGGAAAGAGAAACAGAGACAAAGAATACAGCACAACCATTCAAAGATGAAGATGTAGAATGCAAGGCAAGAGGTCAGGTCACATCTCTGAGCTTGGAGTCAATCATGGTGTCCGTGTGGCAAGGGTCCTCACCTGTCTCAAGTTCCCACTGAGCGCTGCGTAGATGGCCCTCTCGTAGCGGCTCAACTGGTCCTAGGGACATCACAAGGGCGCGTGAGCAAAGGCAGACACAAAGAGGGTGTGTTTGAGGCAAAATGTGTGTGTGTGTTTTATAGTGCCTCACCTCCTCTGCCATTCTCCAACAGCAGGCCTTCCATATGCAGCGGTGGGGATTCCCTTCCACAGGTTGAATCTCTGATCCATCTACGGAGCAAAGAAAAAAAAGAAAACGCACGCTTTCAGAATCAGACCCCCATGATATAGACGGTCACAATGACACAACGGTATGTAATAATGTATATTCATAAAATCGTAATCCTGTGTAGTTCTCCATGTGAGCACTCACTTCCATTGATGTTGGGGTCGTGATACAGTTTCCAGCCTTCCAGTGTGGCTGCTCTCCACGCCTGCCCACAGCGCTTACACAGCCTCTGAGCCTACACACACACACACAGACAGACAGACACACTACACATTAGGAGAAAATTATCATAAATGCAATTTTGAGTGGTAATTTCCTTCTTTCATTAAGAGCCTCTCTCTCTCTCTCTCTCTCTCTCTCTCTCTCTCTCTCTCTCTCTCTCTCTCTCTCTCTCTCTCTCTCTCTCTCTCTCTCTCTCTCTCTCTCTCTCTCTCTCTCTCTCTCTCTCTCTCTCTCTCTCTCTCTCTCTCTCTCTCGCCATGCCTTGTCCATCTCCTATGTCCCTCCGGACCCATCCTCCTCCTCTGACCATCCTCTATCCCACTCCCCATCCTCTTAAAGCAGCAATAAGGAGTTCTGTTCCAGAAGAAGCAAGCTAACTACCTAATAGGGAAAAACCTTGCAAACACCACCAACAGCCCAGTTGACACTGATAGAAGCTTGCCAACACACTTACTATATCCTGAACGGCTAGTGGGAAAAACACAGGTGTTTATCTGTCCTTTACGTGACCATATGCTATCAAAATGAATTTGAGGATGGTACCAAAACTAGTTGCCTATAAAACCATACCTCAAAAAGTCAAATTGTTGCATAGTGTTACTTTAAGTCATATCCAATACATAACACAGTTTGGTTGGGATACGAATGTGCTTTACAGGAGACTTAAGGACACTGCATAGTGTGAATGTGGTGCTTCTATTCCAAATACTCAATACCAACCATGTCAAAACATCTCTCTATCCTCAAATCCTCTCTATCCTCAAACCACCACTCTTCCACTATTCTGCTCTATCAGTCTGTCTACCCCTCCATCTCCCCATCTCCCCGTCCCCCCTTTCTCACCTCATCGGTCATGCCCGCGCGGATGAGTGTAAAGAGGTTCTTGAGGATGCGGGCGTCGTCCTCGCGGTCCAGGTCTGCGAGGGGTCTCTTCTGCCTGATGGGGGCGTCGGGGTCCAGCTCCGTCACCAGTGGGCGCATGAAGCCTGTCTGTGGCTGAGTGTGTCTCTGCTTCAGAGCATGCAGCGTGTTCTCCCTGCCCACAATACACACACACACAAGTTATGTATACACAGATACACATACACATATAAATACAGACACACACGAAATATGTGTACACAGAAGACACACACACACACACACACACACATCTGGGGATGTGTGTATCTCAGCTTTTGAATGGGCTGAATGTTGCA
>NC_045172.1:5578493-5588493 GCF_900700415.2 Clupea harengus
ACATGATGTACAAAGGGAAAAAAAGAACATTTCTCAATTTGTTGTAATGGACTGTTGGACTGTTTAAATGTGTTGGACTATTCAGAAAATATGATTCCTGATGAAATTTGACCTGTAATATGGAATCAAATACAGTACATAAAATGTGTGTGTGTGTGCGCGCACGCAAGCCGTACCAGCTTCCCCAGGGTCCTCCTCTTTGAGCATGACTGCACTCATGTTGAGGTCTTCAGTGAAGGTGGTGTCCCCCAGGCCTGATAGGGGGGAGGGGTACAAGCTGTTGGTCCAGTCACTGTCATCCAGATTCTGAAAGAAAGAGGGACAGAGGAAAAGAGTGAACGTCAGAGAAAGAAAGAAAGAAAGGAGAGAGAGAGAGAGAGCGAGAGAAAGAAAGAGAGAGAGAGAGAGAGAGAGAGAGAGAGGGGAGATAGAGAGAAGGAGAGAGTCATATCCATGTGCTAATTTCATTCCCGGCTCATCCTTGATGTTTCTTGCCAAAAACTCACACACTCAGGAGTGAATAGTTTCAATGGTTGTCTAGTTTCAATGGTTGTCACACACTCAGGAGTGAATAGTTTCAATGGTTGTCTGCATAGGTTTCAGAGGCAGTGCGGCACGTGTGTGTGTGTGTGTGTGTGTGTGTGTGTGTGTGTGTGTGTGTGTGTGCCCCTGATGGGGCGGCGTTCTTATCATGATCTAATGCATCTGATGTTCTTGTTACACCAGTAAAGGCTTCTCACCATGCTCAAACTTCCTGCAGGACGCGGCGTGTGGATGAACCTCGGCGTCCGGCTCCCTGTGCCCAAAATGGCAGACACGTCAGGGTTCCTGAGACCACTCTTGGGGGTGACTGGACAGAAGGGTACAGCAAACATCATCATTGTAATCAAAATCATCATCAACAACAACAACAACAAAGACGATGACAACGACAACAGTAATAATAACAACAGAGGATGGCCCTTCAAAAGCATTCCTGTGACAGTGACAGTACTTACAGCTTTGCTTAAGGAGGGACCCAGGAGTGTGGCGCAGGACAGAGCGAGCACCTGGGGTGTTGGCATGAATTGGGGAGTCATCCTGAGCTAGAGGAACTAATGAGGAGTTAAGGAGCAGAGAGAGAGAACAACAAACACATATGCTGCCAGCTGAAAAATGACTGCCATTGGTAAAAGACTTGTTGACAGTACAAACTTAGACTCGATATGTTCAAATAAGACTCAAGTTGCTAAGTTCATGAGAACACCAAAAACATGCTAACGTTACATGTTTTCAATCCCCGAATACCCAAGTCTTATGACACTAAAACTAGCACACTACATGGTACGGTTCAGGAAAGGATACAGGCCACCTTCTTGTGGGAACTTTTTCTTCGTGCAGCTCGCGTCACCTCGGAGTCCCGGACGACCGGTGAATTTAACCTGTAAATAGCAACAAACACAGAGAATTTCTGAGACAGTGTCATTGGTATGCAACTTTGTATGACTATCTAACGTGAACTAAGGTGACGTTAAGCAATAACTTAACAGGCAACATCCAAACATGTATCATAGATTGTTTAGCATAACACACCCACCCAATTCTATCAGCACTATTGCTGTCGATATTTGCAAACTAAATACGAGCACTAGCTATACATCCACCCGCCTACCACTGCGTTTCTAGCCATCACTAACGTCACATATGCTACCAAACATTTAAAGCTTGACTGTTCGGTTAACGAGAAGCAGTCTTGTTGGACACCCTGAGAAAACCATAATATTACACAACGCAGCAGTATTTAAAACATTAGCAAACTTCATTGCCTAAACCAACTTCTTAACTATTCTCTAGTATATAATGGTACTGACATGTGGAATTTAACGTAGCAGGGATATAAGGTGTTGACATCTGTCTATCCGATCCAAGTTAAGGTTACTTGCTATAATATCGGACCTGGTTATTCACGGTCTTTAAATATGTCGTTCTGACAACATCACTCGACAAACAGGGGGAAAGTTTACTATTTTATTCGACTCACCAGTCCATGCTTCGAGGTGAATAGCTGTACAGCACCGGCTAATCTCACAGGGTTCCCGTTAGCAATCGCTAGGCTATCCTTTCCGTGTTCCCGCTCGAGCAGGATGTATAATCGAATTTAAATGTTGAATTATATGGAAGTGTTATACACCTTTTACAGGCTCGTGGTATTGTGTTTTGTGTTTAGCAATGTACACAATGTGGTAATAAGACACAATCATAATTTAGTAAACTAAATTGGGCGGAAATAACACAATCGACATACTCGACACTCGACCATGGCTTCTCAGAATGTAGACATCAGGAGGTTATAGGGCAACAAAAAACGAAACTTTTCACTAGAGCGCCACCTGCTAGCAATGCCAGAATTGCACCAACTGTCTAGGGTGAAAATCTATTGATTATTACAGAAGATTATGGTCGCAATTTGTCACTTTTTGAGGTATGTTTTATAAGCAGTTTGTTTTGGTATTATCTGCAATTTTATTTTGTTGGTACATGGTCAAGTGAAGGACAGATAAACACACCTTTCTTCCCCAATAGTCATCCAGGATATGCACTATGTAGTCCTCCTGTGTCACAGGGCAGGACAGCTCAATGAAATGTAAAAAAAAAAAAAGAAATATATATTTTTTAAGTGCCAGCTGGGCTGTTGGTGGCGTTTGCAAGGTTTTGGCATGCCCTTTACTAGGTATATACCTCGTTATTTTTTGACCATAACTCCTTACTGCTGCTTTAAAGCATACATAGAAAGGGCTAAAGGGCTATTACAGTAGTATATTTCTGAAACATCTTTTCTATACATCTCATTTCTGTAACATTAAAGTATTTTTTTTACTGGAACTAATACTCTATAAATATACCAAATGCATGTTAATTTAACCCCAGTAGTTAGCCGCAGGAGTTCTCTATGCTGGTTCTGAGAAGTGAAAAGCCTGTAGGTGTTCAGTACTGCTTATCCTTAAACAGTGATCTGTTAACTCAGTAATTTGGTTTACCACATCAATGTTTCATCTTCACTGTGTTTTTTCCTGTGAGCTGAAGGACAGGAAGCCCTGTGTCAGACTGCAGTGTTTCCTGTTGGCTTGAAAGGGCCCCTCTCAGTCAGTCAGGTCTTCCCAGAATGCACCAATACTCTTATAGAGGTGTCCAGAGCATCAGTCGTCCCACCATCCATGCCAAGGAATGAGAGACATAAAATGAGAAGTTCAATGAGTGTTTGAGGAGATGGGGATGAGTTTGAGAATTGACTGCCTTGGGAAACAGATTGAACTATGTGTATATGTTTGTGAATGCATATGTCATGAAAGGGACAAGGTACTTCTTTGGTCATTTTCATAGTGTATCGAAATACCAATTTCACTTATAGGCCTAACTGAAAACTCAGGTACCTGAAGACCAAATGCTGACTGCAAAATCAAGAAATCACTCAAGAATAAATGAACGCAAAAGTAAATCAGAATTTAATCAATTCTTCACAGCCAAACTCACTCAGGTTACATACACTTAGGGCCAACTCTCAGTATGTTCTATGGCACACCCAAGACCATTATGTTGAGGACATGAAGCTTGTTCTAAATGAGCTCCATCACACAATGTTTATGTGACTGCCCCCCAGATGTTCTCAGGGTCAAATGCTATTGGGGGGGGGGGGCGGTCTGTCGAGGCCCCCAGGCGTGGTGTGACCGCTCCTCTCCGACTCGACTGAAACCTGGAGCCCATATGGCTGACCTTATGCGCTTCCTCCGGCTGTCTCTTCCTGGAGGTGAGAGTGCGGTTTCCTGTTCCAGGATGAGTGGGTTGACAGTCTCTCAGAGCTGGTGTACTTGTGTGTGTGAGAGAAGTGCCATGTTTGTGCAGTGTGAGTCTGCTTGTGTGACAGTGTAAATGCCTTGTTTGTATGAGAGGTGGCTAACAGACATGGTATGCAAGTTTGGGTGCCAAGTAACAAACCAGGGTCATACCACTGAGGTAATATACAGACCATTACATGTAAAACAGGCAAGATCATATACCCGTGAGTGCTAAAACACACGTGTGTGTGTGTGTGTGTGTGTGTGTGTGTGTGTGTGTGTGTGTGTGTGTTGAGACACCTGACTGCAGGCCACAGGCGTTTGTCTTCTGATCTCGTTCTTCCGTTTGACAGGCTAAGCTGCCGCTTCTGGTTGTGAGGGACCTTCAGTTCCCACGCATCATTACTGCAGAGCATCATCTCACCGCTGGCTAAATGACAACCACGACAAAACACACTCTTTATTCCATACCGCAGCCGCAGAGCTGCCATCTCTTTACCCCCGCCCCCCCAAAAAGCAAGCTTTCTGCGAGAGAACAAACGTTATTAAACCAACATTTTTGTTTTATTTATTGGACTGGCAGAACTGTTGAAACAATACACAAAACATTCAAGTGGTGGACTGGCTCTCACAAGCCCTTGCATGGCAATCCAATTTATTGAACTACAGATGCTCAGTTATACAAAATTGCACCACTTTTAATTAAGGCTTTTTAGTTTACATTTGGCTACCCGTCCCTTTAGTTCCCTCCCCCTGCCACCCGACCCCCACCCACCCACAGAAGCAGATGATGTTGAATTTCAAATACTGGAGCTCTGTAGAGACAAGATCTTTACACATGATTTCAACGTTAAGGAGGCTGTTCGTAATTTTTTCTTCCTTTTTTCTTCTTTTTGTCTTTTTTTTTTCTTTGTTAACGCACACAAAAGCAACAAAAGCATTTTGTTTTAACGGGACACAGAAGAGAGGCGAGTTCAGGTGACGTCGGCCCTCTCTTCGGCTCCCCCGAGTCAGATTACTCCATTACAGTTGAATTCTTTTCTTTTCTTTTTTTAAAATTCTGTTTTCTCTCTCTCCGTGCTCTCAAAACACATGTTCTCCCCCTCCCCCCAACCATCGCTACATACCCCACACAGAAACTCAGCCAACAGGAAAACTGGTCAAACCAAATATTACACAGGGTGAAACAGTCACTAACAGGCAAGTCGTTTTTTTTTCTTTACTGACAGGGTCCAGTATTTGGTTTTCATATCCTAGTTTACAAGAGATGCATTAGCAGGCAAATGGGTGGGGGGAGGAAGATATTTTTTTTGGGGGGGGGGGGGGGGGTACAGTGAGAATCTACAGCAACAGAAGTAGGGGAAATGATGACATTTTGTTCCTTTTTTTTATTTAGTCTATATTAAAAACCCTTGTTTTAAAATATATACTTCCTGTTGTAGATGAGGGAGTCTGAGACTAGGGCGTAATGGATTATTTGTTTGCAAGGACCAATCAGAGCTCGCTTGGAAGTTCTATGTGGTGACATCAGGGCCTGCTTGGCCAAGTCTTGCATTGAAATGCCATGTCCCCAGAGACAGACCCCTCATGGAAAAAAAACCCACTGTACAAACATCTTTGTAAACACGACAAAGAAACCCAGGCGTGAAGTCAAAGATGGATTCCATTTTTTTTCTAATGAGTTGGATTCTTCAGAAAGAAAAAAATAAACTAACACATATTTGAAGGCGACATCTTTAGGCTAAAGACAATATGATAGTGACAGAAAAAAAAAAAATCATATTATATTTTTATACTTTTTACACATATATCACTGTATTGTATCCACAGGTTTTTTTTTTTTCCTAAGATAAAACTCATATTGATAAGTGTTACAACATCGCATCTTGGTAGACGAAATCTAGTAACATAAAAAAAAAATAACAAAACGAAAGAAAGAGGAAAAAACACCAAAACAAGTTACAAAAAGAAACCAAAGGAGCATAGACTGCGGTATGACATGGGCTATATAGGCGCTCTTTGGACTTACTCTCTTCTCTGGCTAAAATAGTGGTGCTCAGAACTATCGCATCATTGTACTCACCATGGCAACGTGCACAGTCTGGTTTAAGACACCGTTTGTTTTATCTTTTAATGGTTTTCAACGGCTTGTCTGCATTTAGCAGTAACACTGGGTTGTAGGCTCTGGATTGTTTCAAATCATTTTTGTATCTATTTCATGACTTATTTAGGTATCCACATAATTGTTTTGTCTTCCTCATTTCAGTTGCATACAGTTAGAATATATATATTTATAAGTAAAAATCTCTCTCGCGATACTGGAAAGGGATGATGGTTATCTATGTGCAAAAACTGACATGGTACTGTAGTTTTGAGTCCGTTGCTTCGTCGGTTCTTGGTTGGTTAAAGGGGCATCGGCACACAGGAGAGTCCGTCAGATGTTAGGGGTTTTTTAGTAACGTCGGAATGCTGGCACTGCTGAGAGACAGCAGCAAATCAGACCTGAGAATCAGACACAAACACAAAGATGACCTAACCAATCAGCACTCACATACATCTTCATGTGAACGAAGAACGTAAAACACCAAAAACAAAGGGTGTGACATCCTTCTTTTGGTCACCCTCAGGTATACGAAATCACCTAGAGCCTCACAGATTTACATATTCCATTAACTTTTTCATTATGACCCTTCAAACATGACCCTTGACATCTGTCCTATGCCCACCTGGCTCAGAGCGGCGGGACAGCTGTGTATTAGAGCAACTGGCAGTTGGACTTTTTGCGCGCCTTCCCCGGCACTGGGGTTTTCCTGTTGATTTGCCGGACCAGGTCATAGAAGATCTACAGACACAGAGGGAGACATGAGAGAGGGTTAAGACCATAGCTTTAATACCATACTGAACTATCTCTGTAACGACTGCTTTAATACCACACTGAACTATCTCTAAACTACTGCTTTAATACCACACTGAACTATCTCTGTAACGACTGCTTTAATACCACACTGAACTATCTCTGTAACGACTGCTTTAATACCACACTGAACTATCTCAAAACGACTGCTTTAATACCATACTGAACTATCTCTGTAACGACTGCTTCAATACCACACTGAACTATCTCAAAACGACTGCTTTAATACCACACTGAACTATCTCTAAACTACTGCTTTAATACCATACTGAACTATCTCTGAAACTACTGCTTTAATACCACACTGAACTATCTCAAAACGACTGCTTTAATACCACACTGAACTATCTCTAAACTACTGCTTTAATACCACACTGAACTATCTCTAAACTACTGCTTTAATACCACACTGAACTATCTCTGTAACGACTGCTTTAATACTGCACTCTATACTGCACTACTCTCTAAAGCATGATCATTTTAAACATTATCACACAATACAATACAATACTATACAAACAATACTCTACAGGGAGAAACCAGCTGCTTTGAGAATCAGTAATATGAGTAATATCAGGTTAATATCAGGTTGAATAGGACTGAGACAAAGACATTTTACATGAAGCATTTGATGTGTTCATGAAAACTATGTTCTGAGTGCCTGAAAAGTTTCTCCCTCTCAGACTCATGTCATCACAAGTTCTAAGCATCACTACCCCAAGTGCGTATCTAATACAGCTCAGCTGACACAGACTGCATCACGGTGCACTTCAGCTGTGACAGTGTGTGTGTGTGTGTCTATATGAGTGTGTGTGTGTGTGTGAGTGTGTGTGTGTCTGTATGTGTAGTCGTCTATGTGTGTGAATGTGTATGTGTGTGTGTCTATATGAGTGTGTGTTTGTGTGTGTGTATATGTGTGTGTGTGTGTGTGTGTCTGTAAGTGTAGTCGTGTATGTGTGTGAATATGTATATGAGTGGTGTGTGTGTGTGTGTGTGTGCGCGCCTGCATGTCTGGGTGAGTAGATGTGAGTGTGTATATCTGAACTCATATATAAATATATCTATACAAAAATATGTATTTGTATATCTATGTGTGTGTCTATATCAGTGTGTGCATGCGTATGTGTATAACGCTATGTGTCTATACAAGCGTATGTGTGTGTGTGTCTGCATGTCTGGATGAGTAGACGTGTGTCTGTGCTGCGTGCATAAATAAGCTCAGACAGACTGACTGGCACACTGCGTCTCTCTCTCTGACAGAGAGACAGGCCCCTGGGGCCGACATGAGAGGCTAAGACAAATCGCTGCTCTGTCTGCACGACTGCCGCCAGCATTATTACAGATGATACCCAACCCTAAGGGACGCATCGGGACAATATAACTCAGCACTTAGCTACAAAGAAGCCCCCCTCCCCCCACCCCAAAAAAGAACTGTTCTATGTGAGCACAGTCTCTGAATGACAGGATGGCAATGCTACGCTAACTCGTGTTAAGCTTGATGTCTCTGTTTAAGGTTGATAGGCGATGATGGTTCATTTCACACTGCATTCACAGGCGAAGGGGGACGTTAAGTGGAGCTGACGCGGACCGCTCGTTTCCGTCTGGTCCGAAATCCGGCTAATAGGTTCTGCAATGAGGCCGTGCTGAGCTGAACAGTCTCTTAGCAGACTTGGAAATGACGCTTCGTTATGTGCTTTTGCCAGCTTTGCCTCAGAGTATAGGCTGGACCAGTTAGCATTACTCATGGAGTTTTCTAAGAGACTGCCAACATCATTGCCTTTATCTCAGCGGAACCTCCTCCCATGCCACCAATCCAGACGAAACAGCATCTGTATACAAACCACCGTGAAAGGTGGATCTAGGTGGGTGCACCTACCTGATATCAGTGCAGACAAAGCATACCTTTAAGCATGCACTGCAGCAAAGACGGTAACATTGGAGAGAGGTCTATGCATCTGCGCCAACACCCTCTCTGGATAAGATAAGACATCTGATCTAGGACCAGCACTTCGGTGAGTAATGTTGGGTGCAATGCCATCTCTGAATGGAAAAAGCTAATCTGACTTGGGCCAGAGACAGGCCAAGTTACAGTGAGACCTGCAGATGTCAGCATTCAAAGTAACCCAACGTTCAAACTCTAGTGCAGTGCAGCTGACTTAATTTATCCCCCTTCTGGAAAAGCACCCCACAGAGAGAAAGCATCCCCACCCCCTCCCCTCCTGACTGTAATCAATGGTCTCTGCCTACTGTCTTCTGTCATTGCAAAAAGAGGATAATTACAATGATTAAACCAATAGATCAATCCGATAGGGGGGGAGGATTCTGGAGGGCAAAGCTGGCAACGCCCACCCCCTCCACCTGGCATCATTACAGCGGCTTGTTTCCTGTCTCTGGCCTCCTCGTCGTCGTGCCAGCGGATGTGCCACACAAACTCCAAATGATCCGTTATTATACCCTTCCCCGCTCCGGGAAGCTTCAAGCTCAATGAACCGTCTTTCTTGCGATCACGTGTCCTACGAGAAACGTTCAGGCCGCCTTTTGCGATTGCATAATTTGGGAGCCTACCATGCTGTTATCTTGGAAACCTTAAACCTGGCATTAGATTTTGCACATGAGAATTACTCGCTGCGCTCGATGACGAGGATTCAGTTTCCCTGCCCACGACAGAGGGGGGGGGGGGGATGAAGAGCGGTGGTGGTGGGGTTTAAGAGGTTGTCGGAGTACCACAACACAAACATCTTGAGCTTTGAAAGCTTTACGAGACTTTGAATGATGAAAAATGACGTTTTAACGCTACCTAAAAGGCCACACCACTGCCGTCACACGAGAGTGCTGCCATATCAGGTTTCTGGTGAGATGGCTTCTCCGCAGAGAGCAGATCGCTCTGGTAAGTATTTTCAGACATTTAGGAAGCGCTGGCCCTTATTGAGAGTCACTTTCCCCAGCCTGACTGATGCAAAGACCTAACAGCAGTTCGAAAGTTAATTCTTTTAGAAACATTATGAGCCCAGAAGACGCCTCGGGTTTCATTAGGGCTTCAGGATCGAGCAAACCTGGTGAGAACTCGCTCTTGGCTTGATTCACATAATGGTATGAAGGGATACTAAATTAATGAAAATAACACACACACACACACACACACACACACACACACACACACACACACCCACCCACCCACGTACACTCACACACCATTGTCAGGTGTGTCAAACTGAATTAATTTTCAGGTAGTCAGGTATTAATTTTAGGTACCTGAAAGAAAATGTGAGTAAAC
>NC_045172.1:5593493-5605993 GCF_900700415.2 Clupea harengus
TCCCTGCAGTGTCCAGGATCTCAAGCATGCACTGCTGCCCATCCACCTCCACTTGCTGCAGAAAGGAATACAGAGAGAGAGACAGAGAGAGAGAGAGAGAGAGAAAGAGAGAGAGAAAGAGAGAGGGGGGGGGGGACACTGTAATTATCAAACTTCCAACACCTCCAGACAGAGCACATATCTTGTGCATTGTGTGCCTTTCACTTAAGCACATTATAGGATTTGAAGCCACAGCAAAGTTCAAAAGCAATGCATAGCACCGAGAGTGCAACAATGCATTCCACCACACACATACCACACACATACGACACACACAAAGGTACCACCTAACCCCATAATGCACACAGATAAGAGTCAAGTACACAGAGACATGCTGGCTCGCTCTCTCAGGCACTCAGTCTATCACTCAGACATTCTCACCATCAGAGTCAAAACACTTACAGTATTACACACACACACACACACACACACACACACACACACACACACACCTGTGCTTATGAGGGCCTCTCCAGCATAAACAACCCCTTACCTTTCTGTACGAGTCTTCTATTGTGGGGTCATACTTCTCCACGAAGATCCCTTGAACGAACTGCACCGTCTGAGGAGAGACAAGAGAGGAGAGAAGAGGCTTAGAGAGATCAGAGCAGACGCAGGTACCTCTTCTCCAGTTAGACAGTAGTCAAGATGCCCACACATATACGGACTGGGCTGGGATTAAACCCCAGTTAATAGCTGATCACATATCTTTGGGTATTGCTTATTTGAGTCTTTTCTTCCATAATTCAAAGAACAGAATTGAAATAGGAAAGAATGATCCAGGAATATATTACAGCAGTGAGTGGACTAGGGCACATACGATGGCGGCTGGGAAAAGCAAACAGAAAACACATCAGGGCAGTAAAGATGTTATGGATTTAATGATGGTGATATAATCGCAGGGCTCTTGGAGGAAAGCTAACGATGAAAAACTCATATGAATGCTCTAAAGAACAAACAAACACACACACACACACACACACACACACACACACACACACACACACAAAGACAGAAATGTACAAAACACATTAAGCACAAAGAAATGCAAACAAAGAACCTTGTCAAACAACCAAATGTCTGATCACACAGAGGAAAATGTGCGCACACACACACACACACACACACACACACACACACACACACACAGAGAGAAAGAAAGAAAAGTGCTCTCTGTCAGCACAGGGAAGTGGGGGCCATAAAGACAAGCAATCTGATAATTAACAGATGGTGATGCAAAACCACGTCCTGCTTGTGATAAGTGTTGCTATGGAAACTCTTGATGCGGGCGGAGAGAGAGCGCGTGGTTGGCCGAGACCTTTGATCCTCCGAGCCACTTCTCATCACACACACCGCTCAACCTTACTATAAACCGCTGGACCTGAGACTATTATTATTATCAATTATTAAGTGGACCATGGCTACACATACAGACACAGACACACACACAGACACACAACAGGAGTTCACAAAAGTTCAGGAATATAGACACAACCACTCAAACACACACACACACACACACACACACACACACACACACACACACACCAGGAACACAAGGACACACACACACACACAGACAGCTAATTAAGATGCTGTTAAGCTAGTAGTGGGAGGGAGTGGAGGAACAGAGAGAGGAGAGAAGAGAGATGTGAAGGAGAGAGGACCGCATGACCTCTTCTTCTGACCCCTCTGACAGCAGGGGCACACAGGTGGCCACTGACAGCACAGCCCCCCCAGCCCCCCCACACTCACTCACACACACACACACACACACACACACACACACACACACACACACCACTCAGATATGATCACAGAGAACAGAACACTGAACCGAGAAGACAGCACCTTCTCCCCGTCACACTCACTATCTCCTCTCCCTTTCTTCTCCCTTTCCCTCTCTCTCTCTCTCTCGTTCCCTCTCTTCTCACACCTCTCTCTCTCTCTCTCTCCCTCCTTCTTTCTGTCTCCCCCTTCTTCTCTCTCTTTCTCTCTGCCCCCCCCTCTCTCCCTCTTATTCTCTCTCCTCTAGTTGTCATCCTATTCAGCTTCAGTACCTCCGACAAGTTACACCTCTGGAAGTAAGAGTCAAGTTAGCCAGATAATTGTAATTAGCCCTGCACAGTAAACCCATTAATAGCATCAGCCTTAATACTGATAAAACCACACTATTTATGGGAAAGCCTTAGGGTAGTGTGTGTGTGTGTGTGTGTGTGTGTGTGTGTGTGTGTGTGTGTATTTCCAGTGAATTATGTGGAGGAAACAGAGCGTGGCGTATGCAATATACATGAAAACTGCTGTGTAGCTGCAGACGATCGCGTATATAAAAGCCACTTTGGCTTGGAATGACCAAAGAGCAAAGCAAACTTCTGTCTGTTTGTGTCTATCTATGTGTGAGTGTGTCGTCTATCTATGTGTGTGTGTGTCCCTGTGTGTGTGTGTGTGTGTGTGTGTGTGTGTGTGTGTGTGTGTGTGTGTGTGTGTGTGTGTGTGTGTGTGTGTCGTCTCTCAGCCACTGACAGAAGAGCAAAGCAGAGCAGAGTAAAGCAGAACAGAGTGGAGCGGAGTAACTGGAGTGGACTCCAGAAGGCACGTGAGTTTGTACGCTGTCCAAGAGCTGTGTGTGTGTGTGTGTGTGTGTGTGTGTGTGTGTGTTACTCCAGAAGAGTAAGCAGTGGCACGTGTGTTTGTACGCTGTCCAAGAGCTGTGTGTAGCCTCACTGGAGCAAGACATGCCAACCCCCTCCACTGCCTGCCAGCTCGGCTTGGTCAAAACACACACACACACACACACACACACACACACACACACACACACACACACACACACACACACACACACACACACAGAGAGAGAGAGAGAGAGAGAGAGAGAGAGAGAGAGAGAGAGAGAGAGAGAGAGAGAGAGAGACACACACACACACACGCTCCCTCTAGTTCAGCACCTTTTTTGGGAGCATAACAGTCCCAGCGCTATGACAGAGATAATCCAGTGCCTACAGGACAGGAGGTGTGAAGAATGTAAACCACAGCGTGCAAAACATTCTCCTCGGGAGGAGAGGGGATTGTGTGTGTGTGTGTGTGTGTGTGTGTGTGTGTGTGTGTGTGTGTGTGTGTGTGTGTGTACAGACAGACTGAAGGTAAAAGAGAAGATTGAAAAGATTAAGATGCATGGTGGAGGGAGTGAGGGAGGACCGATAGATAAGAGACGACTGAGACGGTATGAGAAGCCTGGCGATCGGGGCGAGTCAATCCAGCACCATGCCAGACATCCCTTAGAACCTGCTCATTCATCCTCTATCCCAGCATGCCCAGGGAGAGACATCTGCTCAGCCTCAGACTGCACCATAGATATCTCCACTGCGGAGGAGCTTCCTCTACTCCAGCCCAAGAAGATGGCCAGCAAGGACCTGCTGGAGCTCCCCTAGGCCACCAGGATCTCTCACGACATTCAAGCAAAGGGTGGGCGACGATGAGGCTTACATGTAGACTAAGAATGACGGCATGGAAATCAGCAAGGTTGGAGGGTGATTGTTATACATCCTTGTTGTTGCCTTGGGGAAGACATAAATTAAGGAGGAGGAAAGTCAAATTCAACTCAATTCTCATTCCTAGTCTGTTAACGTGACTGATCATTTCTCTATTTTACAGTGGATTGTGGCTCCAGCAATAAGAAAATTTCACTATATGACCATTCGAAACATGTAACATGCTCGCTCTCTCGCTCTCTCTCAATACACAATCCTTTTTCTCATAGTCGCCCTCCTCCCCCCCCCCCCCCCCCCCCCCCCCCCATCCGCCCCCCACTCATCTCTTTGAAATGGACGTTTCAATCTTCAAAGCGGCATTCGGCCATTAAGATCCCTCAGTTTAATCAGCTGGGGTCTCGGCCCCTGTCTTTGAGGAGCCTCATATGTTGTCTTGGCCATTTAGCTTCTCTGTCAAACACGCCTCACGCCCCAGAAGAGAGAAAAAAAAAAAGACTTTCACTGTTCCAGAGAAGGAGCGTCAGAAATGAAGAGAGGGCTTCAATGAAATGGATAATTGCTTTTTTGGGGGGCTTTTTCTTATCTCGCCACTTGAGTGAGTGTGTGTGTGTGGGGGGGGGGTCCATTTGTGAATGAGAGAGAGAACGAGTGAGACAGACAGCATGTCTGAATGCACATGACAGAGATGTATGTGGGAGTTGGGGTGATGGCTACAGAACAGTAACGTGTGTGTGTGTGTGTGTGTGTGTGTGTGTGTGTGTGTGTGTGTGTGTGTGTGTGTCACCCACCATCCAACAGGTGCTGGAGAGAGGCTGCTGTTTAATAGCTCTATGCTTGGCCAGTCCCTGAAGAGTGAAATAGCCTGTCTGGAGAGCAGACACAGACACAATCACCACCACCAGCACTCTAAGGGCCCTCACTGATGTTCACCACCAGCATCATTTATGGGTCTTATTCCTCTCTAGTCAGTGAGTCACATTTCAGCTCATTCAGAACTTTTGTGTTGGTGTCGGCAAAAGAGAAAGTGTGTGTGTGTGAGAGAGAGAGAAAGAAATACTGTGTGTGTGTGTATGTGAGAGAGAGAAAGAAAGACTGTGTGTGTGTGTGTGTGTGTGTGTGTGTGTGTGTGTGTGTGTGAGAGAGAGAGTGGGAGAAAGAAAGACCATCAGGGGTGTGTGTGTGTGTGTGTGTGTGTGTGTGTGAGAGAGTGAGAGTGTGTGAGTGAGTGAGAAAGAAGCAGGCTTTTCCTGTTGACTCTGAAGATGGCGAGGCAGATTGTCAGGAGGCAAACATATGAACATATGAAATGTGTTGTGTGAGCTGTGTGACTCGTCTTTGTGTGTACATGCGCTAATAGTGAGTGTGTTGTGTCACTCTGTGTGTGTGTGTGTGTGTGTGTGTGACAAAGAGAGAGAGGACAGTGAGCTAATGAAGCTGCCAGCCCTGCCTAATGAGAAGCACAGCACCAGATCACTGCTGGAGGCAGAAAGAGAGATCATCTCCATCACTCTTTGCTCAGCCCCCAACACACACACACACATACACAATAGCAGACTGATCACAGGCATGGAGTCCTTCATGATTCATAAACCCTTTTCATTAACTAGAAACAGAGGGGGTAAAAAAACTGCATTTTACCAGTTCTGTAGTCTGAAGACACACACACACACACACACACACACACACACACACACACCACACACACCACACACACACACACACACACACACACACACACACACACACACACACACACACACACACACACACACACACACACACACACACACACACACACACACACACACACAGCTTGGCCCTGATGTGGTCCATATCAGGGTCAACATCTGTTTGTAAGTCTACTCCTCGCGTGTGGTGGGTCTGGGCAGGTCTGGGCCCACTGCTGAATCCTAACCCCTGTAGCTGACCAGACCACGGCTTCATCTCTGTAGCTGACCAGACCACGGCTTCATCTCTGTAGCTGACCAGACCACGGCTTCATCTCTGTAGCTGACCAGACCACGGCTTCATCTCTGTAGCTGACCAGACCACGGCTTCATCTCTGTAGCTGACCAGACCACGGCTTCATCTCTGTGGGCTGGTGGTGGTGGTACGTTCAAATGAGCCGTCTTCCAAAGTCAATGAAAAGTTCCTTTCTGCGTTGGTGCAGTTCAACACTGTGGGGTGTGGTTAGCCTCGCCGCCCTCTACGCGGTATATCTGGGCTGGACCCCCGGCCACTGCTGGGTGCCTGTGTAAAACCCCTTTTGACCTCTTTTTATCTCGGCCAGATTTGGGCCTGATCCAGCCCTGATGTGGCCCAAGTCCACGGAGACATGCCACTGACCTGGGCCTGATCTGACCCAAGAGTCACCTGCCGCACAAGGCTAGGAGGCTAACAGAGGCTAACAGGGCTAAGAGAACGAGTCCATTACACTGTACTGCCATGCCCTGACGGCTAATTACTCTGTGATCTAACACAGTCTGCTCGCTCTCTCTCTCTCTTCCCTCCCAGCTTTCTCAATTTCCTTTCTCTCTCTCTCGTTCTTCCCCTCTCTGCAGAAACCAGTTGAGTTCGTTAATGCGCGTGCCCTTATTGCGCGATTAACTCAGCCAGGGTTGTTTTATGTCAGTCGTGCTCCAATTAGCCCTAATGGACAATAAAAGTCCCTGTGCCGTTCCCCGACAGTGAGAGAGATAGGGAGAGAGAGAGAGGGAGAGAGAGAGAAAAAACGCTTGGCGTTCTAGCCTTCAGGGACAGGAGGAGGGGGAGGGTCAAAACTCAGTATCCCCACCCCTTATGCAAGAACCTAAGCCAATGGGCTCTTTGTTCCCCTGGCAATGGTACAGTCTGACACATTGTGGCTCCCCTAAAGTGTGTCTGCCATTCATAATCAATGTGGTGGAACAGAGCAGCCTAGATAGTCTAAAAGGGTTATCAGATTCACTGATGCAGGCCACAACACAAAGAAAGCATATTCTCACAGTTGAAACCCAAACTAGTTGAAACAATCTAACTAGCAAAACACTGAAAGTATACCATTTCACTCATTCATGATTTTTCAAAAACAAACACACACACTCTAAGTCAGGTTCCTTTTTGCTGTGCTGTCGCTTTCCGTCTCCCCTCACTCAATTACCACTCAATGAGCCAACAGGACTTCAAACTTCTGCTGCTGTGCTGTGGTTTTCCAGTGACCCCCCCAACGCGCGCACACACACACACACAACACACACACACACACACACACACACACACACAACCCCAAGCTGAAGGCATATGGCTTCTAGAGGAAAAAGACTAATCTCAGTGGAACTGGAGCATTTGGAGATGGGGGAAGTGTGTGTGTGTGTGTGTGTGTGTGTGTGTGTGGTGTGTGTGTGTGTGTGTGTGTGTGTGTGTGTGTGTGAGGAGGGTCAGACCACGTCACAGCAGTAGACCTCCAAAACCACAAGCAGCAGGTTTCCATGTTATGAGTTCCAGAGAGCTAGACTGAGGAGGAGAAAGAAAAGGAGAGGGAGAGGGGAGACCAAGTCTCTGCTGGGGAAAGAGCCAGCTCTGCGCCTCTCTCTGACCCCAGTGCAGCTAAAGGAGCTCTGCACCTCTCTGACCCCAGTGCAGCTACATGAGGCAGCTCTGCACCTCTCTCTGACCCCAGTGCAGCTACAAGAGCTCTGCACCTCTCTCTGACCCCAGTGCAGCTACATGAGCTCTGTGCCTCTCTCTGACCCCAGTGCAGCTACATGAGCTCTGTGCCTCTCTCTGACCCCAGTGCAGCTAAAGGAGCTCTGCACCTCTCTGACCCCAGTGCAGCTACATGAGGCAGCTCTGCACCTCTCTCTGACCCCAGTGCAGCTACAAGATCTCTGCACCTCTCTCTGACCCCAGTGCAGCTACATGAGCTCTGTGCCTCTCTCTGACCCCAGTGCAGCTACATGAGGCAGCTCTGCACCTCTCTCTGACCCCAGTGCAGCTAGAAGAGCTCTGTGCCTCTCTCTGACCCCAGTGCAGCTACATGAGCTCTGCACCTCTCTCTGACCCCAGTGCAGCTACATGAGCTCTGTGCCTCTCTCTGACCCCAGTGCAGCTACATGAGGCAGCTCTGCACCTCTCTCTGACCCCAGTGCAGCTAGAAGAGCTCTGCGCCTCTCTCTGACCCCAGTGCAGCTACATGAGGCAGCATCCGTAGCCATACAGTAACAGCACACAACTCCTCATAGTACTGGAGACTTTCTACAGTGGCAGGGGAAGGGTCTCCATGTTTCTATTGAGTTGCTGTGCTGTGCTGCTATATAGGCACATACATCTGTATTAGAGTTTCAGAGTGTGATGGACAGGACTGTGATGGACAGGACTGTGCCCGTGTGCCTGTGTGACTGTGTGATGGTGCCCGTGCCCGTGTGCCCGTGTGACTGTGCCCGTGTGACTGTGCAGGGATGGAGTCCCAGTCACACAGATAGTCACATAGTCACTGTGCCCGTGGGGTGTTCAGCCTAATGAGTTTGACCTCAGTGCCAGAGCTGCTGACTCTGCCACCCAATACACTAAAGAGCAGGAGACACAGTGGCACTGAGACTGGGGCCTGTGTGCAGTCACTCGTACAGAGAGGGGAGGAGAGAGAGAAGAAATGAGAGAAGAGAGTCAGAGGAGGAGAGGAAAGGAGAAGAGGAGAGGAAAGGAGAAAAGAGAAGAACAAAAGAGAAGAGAATAGAAGAGAGACAGACAGGAGAGGAGAAGAAACTGAGAGGCAAATGAGAGGAGCGCAGAAAGGAGGAGAGGAGAGGAGAGGAGAGGAAATGGGAAAATGGGCAGAAAAAAAAAAGACAGGAGTAGAGGAGGACCAGGAGAGGAGAAAAGGAGAGATGCAGAAGACACAGAAGAATAAGAGGAGACAACCACTGTGAGAGAAATGGATTCTTACCAGAGCAGACTTGCCCACACCTCCAGAGCCAAGGACTACTAACTTGTATTCACGCATCATGCACTGTGTCTGCTGTCAACCTTTCAGGAGAAAGAGAGAGAGAGAGAACTGGGTTACAGACTGAACATGTGAATGTGACAGCTGTCATTCATATGGCCAGGCAGCCAGGCATGTGGGCTTGGAGACATGGCAGACTTTTCATGTTGAATCGGTACAGGCTGGAGCAGACTATTCACTGACAGGGAGAACTCAAGGGGAAGCAAACATACCAAGAGTGGTGTGTGAGCAGGCATGTGTGGTGGTGTGTGTGGTGTGTGTGTGTGTGTGTGTGTGTGTTGTGTGTGTGTGTGTGTGTGTGTGTGTGTGTGTGTGTGTGTGTGTGTTGTGCATTCATGGAGCACTGACTTTGTTTTGGACCAGCTGAGAGGCAACTTGCCCTTGTACACTCATACACATACATGCATACATGCATGAATAAATATGCATGCATAAATATGCATGCGTGCAGACACACACACAAACACACATGCGCTCACTCACACCCGGACCTCTCTCTGCACCAGAGCATAACAGTGTACAGTTCAAGAATGTCTTCAGTGCACCCCGCCCAGACTCAAAGGCCCTCTCTTCCTCTCTATCACTCCCTCCCTCCCTCTCTCTCTCTCCCACTCCCTCTTTTTTTTCCTTCCTCATTCCGTCTCAGAGGCCTTCTCTCGCCCTTCTCTCGCCCTCCCTCATGCGGTCACTCTCCAAGTCCAATGTGAATGCAGGAGGGAGCATGAGAGACTTTTAGGAACCCTTTAATTAATACATCAAGTCAAATCAATCATTCCATAGCACTGATGCTCCCACAGGCTACGACCACATATATCTTAATCTCCAACACCCCCCCCCCTCCATCACCAAAGCTCCTCTAACACTCACACATACTTATTCATAGGCTGGGACATGGACCATTAACTTGTAAAAAAGCATGCTCCACCGCAATGCATGTTTTTGATCAAACCCTTAAAACAGAGAGACAATGTCCACATTCAATCTGTCCATCTTGGAGTTACGAGACTCTAAAACGGCTAACTTAGCAAGCCCCTATGCCAGGACATTAGCCAAACACGGATTCCCTGCGCTTGAGAGCGGGTGTATCCTCTACCCAGAATGCACGTGGAGACACGAAATTTACAACCCAGCTTTGGGAACAAACCACCCAGGAGAAGGAACAGTGGCCTCAGGGCGGGACGGAAAAGACAAGACATGAAACACAGGGTCTACGGAGTGACAGTAAGGACATTCCTGGCAACCATCCCCATTAAAGTCAAGGCTAGGAGGCTACTGTAGGTCTCTGCATCTCTTAGGGAGCGGTGCCTTCTAGAACATTCGCCTGCATGTCCATACATCATCATGATAGAGAGAGAGAGAGAGGGAGGGAGAGAAGAGAGAACTAGAGCGGCTCTTAAATATATAAATAAAAGAAATGAAACACATCTGCTCCTATCACACCCCTCTGCTGCTGGCCGCGCTCGGATGGGAGGGTCAACGGAAGAGAAGTTAAAGGACTAAAAACACACACACACACACACACACACACACACACACACACACACACCACACAAACGCACACAGATCAGAAATGCTGGAGCCAAGAATATACCTCTACGATGCACAGATCTCTTGCTGAGAAGGGGGTAGGCACCACTTCACCAATACTAATGTAATAACACAGCCCTTCTCAGACAGACATAGCCTACTCTACAGGCAGCATCTTCTCCATTTACATAAGCAGAGAGAGAGAGAGAGAGAGAGGAGAGAGAGAGAGAGAGAGAGAGAAAAGAGAGACAGACAAAGAGAGTGAGAGAAAGAAAGACAGACAGTGTCTGTCCGTGTGTCTATGTGTGTCTGTGCATGCGTGAGAGAGAGAGGGAGGCAGGCAGGAATAGGAATGGGGGAATGACGTGAGTTTAAAGCAGCTGACATGGTGGCCGACAAAAACATTACAGAGACTCTGATCATCTCTGCAGGAGCCTTGGATTCAGATGATTTACACACAACACACACACACACACACACACACACACACACACACACACACACACACACACACACACACACAAACACACAGCTCATTTAAGGAGAGGTTTCAGCCGTGACCTGGTGGCATCACTCTGCAATTCTTTCACTTCAGCTCTAGTATGATAGGTTCATCTGGTACACACACACACACACACACACACACACACACAGACACACAGACCTGTTATTGCACTGTAATGACAGACACGTCATGACTAGCTGATCAAATTAGACTGAGCAGTAAAAGGTCCTAAGTGTTTCAACACAATCAGAAAGACTTGTGATGACTTAATTATTTCACAAATCACAAGTAAACAGCAACTAAGAGGAGAACAATAACTATTCTAAAAGGCCACGCTAATGTACAGGGTGCGGATGAAAGACGAGAAGAGACAGACAAAGAGAGAGAGAGAAAAAGATGTCTCAAAAATGATTTGTTTCATTACAAAGGGAGTAACCTGAGCATAAGACACACACCCAGGTGGACTTGACAACAAGAGCCTCGACTCCCAGCCACAAGAGCATCGACTCCCAGCCACACACACACACACACACACACACACACGATTCATCAGTCACTTCATCATTTCATTAGAACACCAATTAAAACATGTTCACACACACACACACACACACACACACACACACACACACACACTTAAATGCCATCACTGCCAACATTATTTAGAGTGCTTATGTCTAACAAGGCCGAAAGCTGCCGCGGGTGTGGAGGTCAACGAGCTGGGTGGGGGTGGGGGGGATAGAACGGAGTTCTTTTCTTTCCTTTCTTGTGTCAAAGACTGTGCTATGATATCATTTGAAGTCACATGTTACATTCACACACAGAGTAACTGGGCAGGGTGGCGAGAAGAGTCCTCATTCTCTGCGCACACACACATACACCTAACACACCCTTTTAAAATGAGAAATGCTCACACAACCTTCCTCTTTTGCAAGCACGGATGTGTCTCGGTGTGTGTGTGTGTGTGTGTGTGTGTGTGTGTGTGTGTGTGTGTGTGTGTGTGGCTTATTAGGGTGTTTTCTAACAGGATGTGACACTGTTTCCCCTGCCCTCACTGACACACACACACACACACACCACACCCCCTTTCAACTATAAAACAAAACTGACTGACAGATGAGCCTAAAATACTAAGGCAAGACAGGACCGAGGATGTCATGACAGACTGTACAAGATAGACAGAGAGAATGAGGGAGAGAGAATGAGAGAGAGAGAGAATGAGAGAGAGGGGGGGTGGAGGGGTAGTGGAGGGCGGCAGGGAAGGGGATCATTTCAGGGTCAAGCTCGGGTCTATTCAGTACTCTCCTCTCCCTCCTCAGCCAAACATGAAGTAATGACCCCACACACACACACACACACACACACACACACACACTCTGTTGTACTGTACTGCCATAGAACAAATCCTAACTTGAAGACAAATTATTGTTTGTCTCTCTCGCTCACGCTCACACACACACACCCAGTAATGGATAAAAGATTTTATGAAAGATAGCATTCTAGGAGGAGCTCATGTCATAAACAGAAAATGTCTGCATCAGCAATCTTTTCCGTGACTCACCCCAACATCACAAAAACATTCAAGCCCACACCCACCCACAGTTTCACAATGGAAATGTTACAGCTCCAGACTCATTTGGCCTCTCAATATGTGCAGGTCAATGCAATCTCTTCATGAATTTGCATGGGTTTTGTAGAGTCGTGGGAGTATGTATATGCTTATTTGTGTGTGTGTGTGTCTGTATGTGTGTGTGTTTGCGCGTGCATGTTTGTGTGTGTGTGTGTGTGTGTGTGTGTAGTTCCTAAATTATTAGCGATACAACAGGGAACAACATGTGGGCACAGGGAACAAGAATGAGTCTGGATCAGCTGAAAATGACACTCAAGGCGGGGGCTGGGGGAGGTGGGCGCCTATTTCATGACATGGATACGTACCAAATAGAGGTAGATACGTCAGCAC
>NC_045172.1:5610993-5613493 GCF_900700415.2 Clupea harengus
AGGAGTTAAAGACAATATGTGAAAAAATGCAAGAAGGAGACGGGGGAGTAAACAGAGAGAGTGAGAAAGTGTGATTGTGTGTAAGAGAGAGAGTGTGTGTGTGTGTGTGTGTGAGTGAGTGAGTGAGTGAGTGAGTGAGTGAGTGAGTGAGTGAGTGAGAGACAGAGAGAGTGTGTGTGTGTGTGTGTGTGTGTGTGTGTGTGTGTGTGTGTGTGTGTGTGTGTGTGTGTGTGTGTGTGTGTGTGTGCGCGCGTAGAGTAAGTAAGAGAAAGACGACTGTTTGTCAGTGCCAGCTTCTCACTGTCACTGCTGAGTCTACTGTCAGGCCGTGCCACAGGGCAGAACTGTGTCAGAGGGGCAGGGGGGGAGGAGAGAGAGGGGGAGAGAGAGAGAGAGAGAGGGAGAGAGGGAGAGGAAGAGAGAGGGGGGGAGGGAGGGAGAGAGAAAGCGAGAGAGAGAGAGAGAGTTAACCAAATTAACAAGGAAATCATCAGAGTTAAACAAATTAACAAGGAAAACAAAAAATCCTATTAGGAGGAATGAAACTACACAACACAAATTAGAATGTTATCTGGCCATGAAGAGATAGTATCAATTGGCAGAGAGTCTCTCCACTGTCAGAGATACAAAGCAGAAACGCATCCTCACCAAGCATAGGCTGAGTGACCACAGTCTGGCCATAGAGAGAGGAAGAGAGAGAGAGAGAGAGAAAGAAAGGGAAGAGAGGAGATGGACAGAGGGGAAAGTGGATACGGCTCCCAGGTCAGGTATAGAGGAAATCAACTTCGCTTCAGTACACACACACACACACACACACACACACACACACACACACAATACAGAGCACAAAAAGCCTACGGCACACACCACACCATCCCAACGGTGTTCCTCTTGAGGGCTGAGGTCAAACGCCTGAGAGTTACACAACATCCTCAACTCCACACTCAACTTACTGTTACTCTCTCTCTCACACAAACACACACACAGTCTCTCTCTCTCTCACACACACACACACACAGTCTCTCAAACATACACACTATCACATACATACATATTCAAATCTGTTTCAGGCATACTCCAACACGCACACACACACTTTGCCTCCACACGAACATATGACCGTGTAACAGAGTTGCCATGCCAGGCTTCTCCTTTGACGTGCCACACAGAAATGTGTGTGTGTGTGTGTGTGTGTGTGTGTGTGTGTGTGTGTGTGTGGGGGGGGGGGGGGGGATGGCCTAACTGAAGACAAAGAGCAAACACACAAACAGCGGATCCAGGACATGACAAACAGGAACAGGCAGACATTTGCACACATCGGTGTAAGGGTGCATAGCTTTGGGCGCTGGTCGTATTTCAGTGCAGTTAATAATTCATACACTTCATGATCACATTTATGAGGCGTGTTTATGCTTTCCTACGGGGGGAGGGGAATGGAAAGGGGGCACGTGTTGGATGATGGAGAAGAGGAGATGAGAGGGGGATTTTTCCTCAAGGAGAGAGCAGAGAGAGGGAGACTTAGGGGGGATTTAGGACCTGTTGACACTCCCTGGGAAGATGAAGAAAAGAGAGAGAAGGAAAAGAGAGAGAGAGAGAGAGAGAGAGAGAGATGAAAGAAAAAAGGTTTGGCAGCGTGGCTGGCAGGAGCCGTGTGCTGGAAAACTCAGGATGATTACTGCTATGAAATGAACTCTATTGAGGACGAGAGGAGAGGTGTAATGCTAGCCGAGATCGCTGTGCAGCTATGCTTTTAATATACTTCAGAGTCTATAAAACCACACACACACACACACACACACACACACACAGGAGTCCATAAAAACAGCGGAGAGATGGCTGTGGCAGGCTATTAAACAGAAAAGCATATGGTGGTCTTCATCAAATCAATGAGAGGGTGTGTGTGTGTCTGTGTGTGTGTGTGTGTGACGGGAAGGGTGTCACTGGGTGCCGTGGAGGGTCTTGGATCTCTGCTCTGCTGTTAGTCATCAAGCAATTAGTGAGTCACAGTGTGTCAGAGGGCAGCAGGCCTAACGAGGGGCAAATCTTTATGAGAAAAATTCACACACACACACACACACACACACACACACACACACACACACATCACAATACAAAAATAAGGGCATATGCAAACGCACTCACAAACAATGAGAGAGAGAGAGAGAGGGGGAGAGGGAGAGGGAGAGGGAGAGACGGTGTTCTGTCCACAGTACAGTCGCAGCATTATAACATACACTTATGCAGGGTGCTTACACGACAACCTCGGAGTCATGAGGCCAATGACACGCATACAATGATGTCAGTAGCACATAAACCTTTCACCAACATTAACAGTTATAGAAATACTCTCTTCCTTGCTCTCCTACAAACACCCACAATGACATCAGGCCCAAACTATGACAGACCCAAGAGCAGTTGGTGGGAGAGAAGCACTCAGTCTCACACACACACACACACACACACACACACACACACACTCACACGTTTCTAAATAGCTCGC
>NC_045172.1:5618493-5635993 GCF_900700415.2 Clupea harengus
GCAACATCTGGAGGCCAAGCTGTGTGCAACACACACACCCCTCCCCACACACACACACACACACACACACAGACTTCATCAGACCATCAGAGGCTGTTTCCTCTTTATGTTTCCTGCCTTTACCCAGCATGCTTTGGGACAGCATGCGCGTGCCACTTGGCCCTGCCCTAAAGCATGAGCCACTCTCTGACGTCTGGGCAGACACACACACACACACACACACACACACACACACACACACACACACACACTCACTAGAACCAAAGAACAGCTCAGAGAGAGCGAGAGCGAGAGCGAGAGAAAAAGACAGGGCTTTGGGAACAAAAGGGGGGGTTCTTTTGCATACGTCTTGAAATGTCTAAAATGCTCACACTCTTTCTAATTCAAAATTGGGATGAAATTGGGGGACGTAATTGACCAAGTGAAGTTGATGAGATACCTGTTGAGAGCCAGAGACCAACCATTTCCCCAAATGCAGTGCAGTGCAGGATCAAGAAAGCGACTCTAGGGCTCCATGTCCCCCTCCAGTGAGGTGGCAACACCATACCTTAGGTGGGTGGAAATGCAAACTCTCTCGGATTGGCTGCCATACCGGATGGTGTGTGTGTGTGGTCCACAAGAGCCAATCATGATGAAACTGAATGTGAACTGATGAAACAGGCGAGATCACATCGTTTCACAGATGTGAGGAGAGAATAGGCCCAATGATGAAATACATGATAAGGTAGTCTGCTTTCAATGTTTCGTTCAAATTGCAGCGATCAAAGAACAATATCTCATTTTCTGTCACACACAGAGAGTCTCCTGCTACAGCTGCGTGGAATCAAATAAGAAAATCGGTTAAATAAATAGAAGGTTTGATGAGACTTTTAAGCGCTTGATCGGTTTTAAACCGACCGCATTGATATGTATGCTAACTCCAAGCCCACTGAATATGTATGGAAAAGTTGTAAAAACTGTAACTTCTACAAGGTCGGACGCGACGCTGCACTGCGTACACACACACACACACTCCATCTTGAGGAAGAACAGTACGCCTCTTTCAAAAAAGGTTCCTGCACCTCAGTCAGAACGTCATCTTAATCAAAAACCAGCAACGGAGAGTGTTCTCCCTGAAGTGATGATAAGACCTATGCAACGGGATGGCTCACTGAATATGCATCTGAATATGAGAAGGGAACCAAGTTTCTCCAAAGTCAGATGCAATGTCAAACCCTGCACTTTACCGTGTGTGTGTGTGTGTGTGTGTGTGTATACAGAGGTGTTCCTGTTTTGCAGCCACAGCTTCATCTGCGAAAGGGCAATTTCACACCTGCTGAGCTCATCACACATGTGTGTGTGTGTGTGTGTGTGTGTGTGTGTCTGCTCTTTATGACCAACATGCTGTGAGCATTTGAGTGTGTGTAAGTGTGTGTGTGACAGAGAGAGAGGTCAATCACTCAGGCTCGGGCTGAAGAAGACTTCAGAGAGAGGCATGGGGTACTATTCTCACACATACACACACACACACACACACACACACACACACACACAGAGACAGACAGACAGACACACACACAGACACAGACACACACACGAGTAGAGACATATAAGACAGGTTCTTTTAAGCCTAATCCTTTGAGACAGAGATGCCTGTTTTATGGAGAGCCTTGAAGCGTGAGTTAGCACACAGCAGGCATCTCCTCGGGGGAAAAGGTATCCGTCACTGGCCTCGCCTCCCCCCACCATATGTGTTCACACACGGATACTAATGTATGCATGCAGACACACACACACTCTTACAAACACATGCACACACACGTGCATATACGCACACACAAGAAAAGCATGGGGCTGCCAGATGTGCTTCACACCCATTTTTTTTTTTTTACTCAGCCCCTCCCCTCTCTCACACACACACACACACACACACACACACACACACACACACACACACACACACACACACACACACACACACACACACACCACACACACACACACACACACACACACACACACACACACACACACACACACACACACACACACACACACACACACACACACACACACACTCCTGATGGCCAGATGCAAAAGGGTGCAAAAAGCCAAAGCCACTAACCAAAACATACCAGCCTCTGTGTCTATGCATATGTGTGTGTGCATGCATGCATGTGCGTGTATGTGTCTCTGCGCATGTATGTGTGTGTGTGTGTGTGTGTGTGTGTGTGTGTGAGAGAGAGGGGTCCTGGGGTCGTCAGCATACTGGCCTGCTTTCTGCCACGGGAGGGTGGTGTGTGTTTTAATGTGCCAGTGAGGCAGCAGGAAACACCCGCTGGTAGTGATTAGGGCCTCATCCCTCACACACACACACACACACACACACACACACACACACACACACTCCTGCAGTGGCGGAAACCCGATAGCTGAATCTAATGAACCACAGACAGGCACTACCCTCCTCACATACTCATACATGCGCACACACACACACACACACACACACACACACAGAGGCAGATAACCTGTTACTTAAAAGCCACAAACTCCCAATAGCTCCTCCTCTTTCCCCCAAAACCACTGCACTGCAGGATGAAAGAAAACAAGAAAGAAAGGAATGTGAAAGGGACACTGACAGAGAGAAAGAGAGAGAGAGAGAGAGAGAGAATCTCAGAGTCTTTACCTCGCTGGCTCTGCTTGGCTGTCTGCCAGCCATCCTAACACACTGACCTCAGGGCCCAGGAGAGAGGGGAGGAGAGGAGAGGAGAGGAGAGATGAGGGAGAGAGAGGGATGTGAGAGGAGGAGAGAGGGAGGGAGGACAGGAGAGGCGGATGAGAACGGAGGTGGAGAGAAGCCGAATGAGAAGAGAGGGATGAGCAGTGACAGCTCCCATCCGTGTGACTGCTCTGCCGCTTATCCGCGCAAGTCACACACGTGAGCATCTGTGTGTATGTGTGTCTGTTTCTGTGTGTGTATGTGTTTGTCCATGTTTGTGTGTGCATATGTGCGAGAGAGATAGAGAGAAAGAAAGTGTGTGTGTGTGTGTGTGTGTGTGTGTGTGACCGTGTAGCCCCGGGCTGCTCTCACTGAATGCCTCTCCAGAGAAACCCGAGCCGTGTGCTGTAAGCTCCACTGCATGGCCGCCCAGCTCTCGCCCAGCAGACAGATAATAAAGCAGCCCAACTACACGCTGTTGGTCAGACTGCTAACACAACAACAGGACAGATGTGTATGCTACTACTGTGTGGATGCTATATGGACGTATGCAACTTATGCAAGTGCATTTCTGTATGTATAACCCTGTGTATATTTGCACATACATGTAAAATGGCTTTCATACAAGTATGTGTGTGAAGGAGAGAGTGTGTGTGTGTGTGTGTGTGTGTGTGTGTCTGAGACATTAATGGCTTTTTAATGAAAGGTCCAGAATTAGACTCGTTTGAATCCCAGATGAGCTTGGCCTGGAGGTGCTAGGGGCTGGTTCACTTGTCAGAGGGGTGCTCGTGGGCGGTCTCTAGTCTCTGTCCCCGTCACCAAAATAATGCCGATGCCACCATCCGCGGTGACATTGCTGCCATGTGCTTCCAACCTACCCATAGAGTTCCAGCACCCTCTTACCCTTCTCTTAGCACTGACATTACGGGATGGCATTTAGAAACCTCATTACCACGGTAACCCCTACTGTGACAGAAGATGAGGTTGTTATGTCTGTCCGTGTGTGTGTGTGAGAGAAAGAGAGTGTGAGTGAGTGTGTCTGAAGTGCTGTGTGGAAGCATTTGCATGTGTGTGTGTGTGTGTGTGTGTGTGTGTGTAAAGGCCTGTCTGCGTGTGTGTGGGGTGTGTGTGGCACCCCGTTAAAGGCGATTAACTGAGGCGACGGGACAAGCTAAACTCTGCTGGGTAACAGAGCAGATAAGATGGCGAATGTTGAAAGATGACTCAACAGAAGTCCTGTAAAACCTGAACACCACAGTAACACCTGGACTTAACACTTAGCGCACAGCTACAGTCTCACATGTGTACTTACCCTTCCATACTGTCAACACCCAACACGGTCAACATCAAATATGCCACCCCAAAACACACACACACCTCAATTTAGAAACATCTGTTTGTTAGAGCAGAATCAGGGCACCTAAGAAGGCTCTGGTTGATGATGTCAGAGGTCCAAGCCTCACGGTGTCTTGAAGAACACACACACCTGCCCAATATATTCTTACCATCAGAGACGCTCCAATCACTAACAAAAACAGTCTGACTCAAGGTCACAGGCTGAGTGTGTGTGTGTGTGTGACACATTAAGTTCTCGAGAGGCATACAAGTCAAGGGGTGATTCACCCTCTCAACAACACAGACACAAACACACACACAGAAAACGTCAGCATTATCAGAAATCATCCCTGGGGGGGGAGTGTGTCTTTGTATCAGTGTGTCTGTGTGTATACAAGGGGAACAGAACTGCCATAGCATACAGAACACACTGCTCTCTCACACACACACACAGACCTACACACACACACACACACACACACACACACACACACACACACACACACACACACACACACACACACACACACACACACAGTCTATGTGACCATCTGAAACCATGCAGAACAAAACCCACAAGCTAGCCTTTACCTGTAGCTTATGCTCTCCGTTAGCCTACACTTCTATTATTGCTATCATGCCATCTGCATAATTAGGAACCCAACTAGCTCAGACAGACTAGGAACGTATGGCGTCTTGGTCAGATGCCAGTCTGGGTGGCATTGTGGGAAAAGCCCATAAGCTCTGTTGAAAACAGTGTAACACCTGATGCAGTATTTCTCATGCGGTATTTCAGATTCTTGAATTAGCCTGGGCTCTTCGACAGTGAGTGGGGGCTCCGGCTTCTGCCTGATGCAGCGCATGCAATCAGTGGAGCTACCTGTGGCGCTTTAGACTGGACAGGCCTGGGCGGGGGTCAGCGCAGCGCAGCGCTCCATCGCTATGACTCTCCATGACTCACTCAGGGCTCCGGGACAGGGCTCTATTTTGAACCCATCAGACGTCCCCAGAGAGGGGGAGGAACGGAGGGAGCAGGGGGGGAAACAGACAGACACGTGTCTCAGCTAAAGAGAGAGAGAGAGAGAGAGAGAGAGAGAGAGAGAGAGAGAGAGAGAATGGCAGCAAGTGCTGACGAATCCCAGTCTGGTCCTCAGTATGTGTGTGTGTGTGTATCTCTGTGATTTAGCAGAGCAGGCGATGCATTAGATATTGGCTGGGAGCAGTCCAGAGTAAACATCAGTGCACCCGCCTGGGTCTCGTCTGGTTCAAGTCAACAACCAGTACAGCACATAATGCAGAGAATACAAAGTGCCTGCGTCATACACACACATTCCATTAACACAAAGCCTAAATAATCTCAACACACACACACACACACACACACACACCACACACACAAACACACGTCACCTAGCTTAACCATTTTCATTATTCGACCATAAAACAGCAGCCAAACCACTGAGACTGACACAAAAAACAAACAAGAAAATAACCATATATTTGACCTGCAGGCTAAAGCAATAGCACCAATCTAGACCAGACTAATCAACCAGCTTCTGCTCCCCTCAGCAGATGAGCTGACTAGCAGCGTAATAAACCACAAATCATAGGGCTAATTATGCAATCTAAAAACTAGGGAAATGAATCGATCTCATCCACGCTCCAAGGACGCTGGCTAATCAAAGGCTAATTACCTGCAGTTCAGATAAATGTTCGCCACAAACAATAGGCCACGGCTCCACATACATTCAAATCAACATGGTGCACAAAATTAGGATAAAGGGGAAAAAATGGAGAGGGAGATGGGGAGAGAAAGAAAGACACGTGTTAGTTTCACACAGCACTGAATGCTTTGGAAGAACAGATGAGCAAAATTAGTCGTGCTGATAAAGCTTATTTGAGAACGTAGAGAGACAGACAGACAGACGGACAGACGGACAGACAGACGGACAGACACAGACGACACAGACACAAAGACTTGCTGATGGATTGGAATGGAGTAACTGACAGAAAGACTTGGATATACAAATAGAGAGGGATATACAGGTCAATAGATGGATAAAAAGAGAGGAATAGAAAGATGAAGAGAGAGAGGTTTAACACTCCTTTATTAGACCTCTGTCTAACTTTCTTACATGAGAGAGAGAGAGCGAGAGGAATGGAAAGAAAGAAATAGAGGGGAATAGAAAGATGGAGAGATAGGGGGATAGAAAGATGAAGAGAGAGAGAGAGATGGTTGCTGTCATCATTCTCCCCCGTGTGTGTTTTGACAGGAGCATAGCGGACGTGAGGAGGGCGTCTTCTGCTTCTCCTGCCTAACAGATAATCAGCCTTTGGCTGGTGCCACTGAGGGGAAAACAGCTAAATATTTCGACAGAGGAGGCAGGGTGTGAGTCAATACAACCCCCCCCACACACACACACAATATCCCTCTAGGGGTATCCTGGAAATGTATAGGGCTAATGAGTGAATGAGAGGAGTGCATGCAAGTTCAAGCACAGAGGCATGTGCATGTGGACAACACACACACACACACACACACACACACACACACACACACACACACACACACACACACACACACACACACACACACACAGAGAGCTGCTGATGGATGAAAGCTGGCATTAACACAACCTGGAGTGTTTCTAGAAGAGAATCCAAGCTGAATCTCTCTCCCTCATAAGGTCTCACACACACATAACAGAACTACACAACTAAAACTCCTCAAACTGGAAGAGGGGCATTGACTGCCACACACATGATCAAACACATGTTGTGCATGCCTGAACACACACACACACACACACACACACACACACACATCCATCCATCATGTTTACACTGATGCCTGGCCTCACTCTAAGGGCTATCTAAGAGCCTCAGGATTTCTGAAGTAGTTGTGAGAGGCAGGTACAGGATGAGCACTACACCTCTCTATCAACTCCAATACACAGACACTTCCAACAACTAAACACATAACACGTCCGCTGACACACACACACACACACACACACACACTGAGGCTTGTATTGTGTCATGCACTTCCACTGACCAGTGAAGAGACCCGAGATGAGATGGAGCTGAATAAAAGAGGCCCCACCTTCATCAAGAGGACCACTCCGACCCGAGAGAGCCGCTCCACTCAGCTCCACTAGCTCAGCTCCAGTCACTCAAATTATCTCAATCACTCTCTACTCGTTCACTCTCTCTCTCTCTCTCTCTCTCTCTTTCGGTTCCTCTCTCGCTCTCTCACTCGACACATTTCCCACACTGCAATATGTTACTTTTACGGCGCAGTCTGTAAATGTCAGCTCCGCGGCCCCAGATCTTCTCCCATGACCCCATAAAATACACAGTGTGTGTACGCATTCACACACACACACACACACACACCAAAATGTCCACTACCTTGATGACAGGAAATCATCAACAGTGTCTACTGGAATTCTCTCACGTCTGGGACCATCTTACCAGAGACTGGGAGAGAAAGCGTGTGTGTGTGTGTGTGCGTGTGTGTGTGTGTGTGTGTGATGTTCCTGTATGTGAGGTAGGCCTTTGAAGTGTGAGTTTATGTTAACTTCCACTTTCGCTCTCATGCCAGAGTCGGCCATATGTGGAAGGCCTTTTAACACTACTACAAAAATAAACTCAGTTTCCCAACATGCCCTGGCAGTTTTCCTTAAGCAAGACAGCTCACGTCAAGCCCTGCAGGAATATCCAGTACCTTCGTGCATACGTATTGTGTGTGTAAATGTGTGTGTGTGTGTGTGTGTGTGTATGTAGTGTGTTTTTAAAAAGAAACAGAAAGGATTGGACAGCTCAGCACCCCAGGTCTAAGGGCATGTTTTCATGTGTACTTTTCCCATGTCCCCTGCAGGACCCTCCAGCCAATCACATGGTCTACACGGTCAACGGACCAATCACATGTGTCTGTGATGGGCTGCCAACCTAATTGATGTGTGTCTAACTTGGCACATCTCAATGACTGAGCATGCTCAAAAAAGCCTCTTTCACCCCAGAACAGTCTCTCACTGAACTCACTCGATCCCTATCGGTCTCTTGCTCACGCTCACACACACTGGCCTAATGCAGGATTTTGCCTCCAGTCAGATCACTCCAATGCTTTCTGTGTGTTTATGTGTGTGTGTCTGTGTGTTTATAAGTATGTGTGTGTGTGTGTGTCTGTCTGTGTGTGTGTGTGTGTGGGTGGGTGAAAATAAAGGGAAATGGCACTCAGAAGGCCAGTGTGACACAAACAGTAGCCAAAGCGGAGTACTTACAGACAGTGTTACGGTGTACTTTAGTTAAGCCACTGTGCAGTATCACATTGCTGAATTAACCCAAAGACACCACATCTTCCAAGGGCCAAAGCGTGACAGACACTGGGACAGTGACCAACCACAAGGAACTGAATCTACGACCAAAAGGAGCTTGACCCCATACTGCCACATGAGAGATATGCAGAGGTTCTCCTTTGTGGAAATAAATTAAGAATAAAAAAGAATCTGGAGGTTCCTGTTTCAATGAAGAAGAAACGGAAGGTTCCTCTTTCCAGCACAGAAAAGCAGACATACGGTAAAAGGTCTAGCAGTAGTCGGCATTATGGTGGCAGAGAAATCCCTGTCGCTAAGCTACACTTCCTGTCAATCAAATTTCAACCACGCTCCATCAGCAATCTCCAGGCATCACTCACACACACACACACACACACAGAGAATCGGAGAGGGTTGAAAAAACAAAACACACAAACAATCAGATTTAGCATACGTACCGGATTCTACCCAACCCTATATGAAGTCAATGAAAAGACCAGCTGAGCACTACGCTACTGAACACTACTAATACTATTTGTCTAGTTCATCTCTTTTCAAAAACATACAGCTGTGAAAACAAACAAACCATCAAACACTGGAGTGGTGTTCAGTGCACCTTAATGCACACGTTCACACTCAAAGACAAGGCTTTGATGCCTTCAGCACTGCAGTCTGTCACGTATGCTGGCTGATTAGCATCTCTCCCTCTCGCATTCCCTCTCGCATTCTCTCTCTCTCTTCCATCATCCCTTCTGAACCGTGTCGTCTATACTGCTCCAGGTAAGAGTGGCTTTTAGGAGGCAACACAGGCCAGTAATAAGAACACAAGATGTGACACAACCCTGTTATTTACACCAACACACAAACACAGATAGAGAGAGAGACACACACACACACACACACACACACACACACACACACACACACGCCTGAAACCCCTTGGCTCACCACAGGAGTCCAGAGAACAGACCTGTAATCACCACACTGGTCATCAACGCCAGGACTCAAACACACAGGAAGAGAAGGGAGAAGGAGAATGAGTGGGGGATGGGAGGACAGAAGAAAGAAAAAGGGAAGAGGAAGAGGAGGAAAAGGCTGGAGAATAGAAGGGAGAAACAGAACATTGAAGTGTAAGTTCACCCCCAGCTCTGAGCTTAACTCCGCCGACTTCCCTAATTTTGAAAAATGCTACGAGGTGAGCGAGGGGCTGAGAGTTTACTCCGCTCGCTTGTGTGTAGATCATGATGTAGATAGGTCCCAAATGGTTCTCTCTACGCCAGCATCGGCCTTGCAAGGTTCATTTAAAATCAGCCGTGTTAAAATGTCAATTTCTATAAAAATGTCGCCACGGTCCAGTCATGTCATTCAGTTTACAGCTAAAAAAAAACACATATAGGCTTGAGGAGAACTACAAAAAAGAGAAGTAGAAGAGAGGACAAGAGAATTGAGGACTGAAGGAGGAGAGGACAGGAGAGAAGAGGGTGGACAGGGGGGACATGGGGACAGGAGAGGAGGAGTTAGAGTGTTTTTTTTCCCCTCTGTTTCACCGTTTGCTCCCTGCTCGACGCTGTGAGGGGGGAAAGCACCTTATCAAGCGTGACGATAACATCACCCTGCGGTTACCAGCACTTCACGGATTTACACACAACACTGCTGAGAAAGAGAGGGCACAGGAGGGAGGGAGGGAGGGACACAGAGAAAGAGAGGAAGAATAAAACAGTGGTCAGCTGCTGTGAAGATCAGAGCCATGAACACACACAGAGAATCACACAGGTGTTCGGGGGGTGTATTACTGATCCAGAGATGAAAAAAAACAAACAAGACCCTTGAAGTACAGACCAACAGAAATATGACTTTGCTGAAGAGCCAGGCCTCTCAGGTCAATCTGAACGGGGGAGCTGGAATCTACACATCAAACAGCAAACAGAGCAAAAGAAACCTGTCAAGAGGCTCCAGTGCCGCGTGTGTCATTTTGTTTTCAGTCACTGCTCAGCTTCTTGCTGTAAGGGACAAGGCATCAGCTCATTGCCTCAAAAGGCCTTGGATGAGGAGGGCCGGCCTTTAAAATGCTAAATAACCTTGCATTTACACATGCATTCACACTCGTACTCACGCACACACACACACAGACAGGCACAAGCGCACACACCTCCCTTTTCACTATTATAGAGACTCTGATCCTTGCCGTGCTGAGAGGCGGACGGTGTCCTTAAAGAAGAAGAAGGGAAAAGGAAAAAAAAAGATTGACCGTGGCAACCAGGAAACAGATGGGAAACACTACACCTCACAAGCCACGTTAAAAAAAAAAAAAGAAACACACACACACACACACCTCCCCCAACACCCCAAAAGCCAGGAACCATAAGATACCACACACACACACACACACACACACACACACACACACGGAAACTCAAATACAACTGAAAATAGAGTGCAGAGCACAGGTAGCCTCCTCTTATTTCTGACGCCTACCAAATGATGCTGAGCAATCACATGAAAAATCATTACACTAAACTGGGGGGGGGGGGGGTGACACCTGATCCTGGGGCAGAGGGGGGCAGTGCACACATGAAGCCACAGGAACCAAGAGCCCCCCACCCACACACACACACACACACACTTTAATCTGCTTCCGGTGAGGAATAACTAATCCGGGGGGGGCTCACATTTCTTCTGTTGTGAACAACTGTTTATAGGGTTGCACAAAATGAGAATGGCAGATATATAGCATGAAGAAGATTAATGAATAACGAAAGATGAATCAATCGTTCATGTAAAGTCGGATTTCAGCAAGACAAAGAAAATAGCATTTGACCAGTTATGACTTGCTCACAGTACTTAAACTGGCACACAGTACAGACTGTACGGGAGGCTCTGAGCCTAACAGCGGCTTTCTGGTTGGGCTCCAGTGCTTCCAGGAGCAAGAAATGGTGGGCCTCCTGAAACCCTCTCCCTCTATAGTCTAAGGCTTAAGAAACCTGCACCGCCTGGTATGCTCCAGGGGCCCAATCAAGCCCCCTGAACCTTTCAGAAGCCCCCCCACCAACCATTCCTGTACCACTGGGACCCAACAACAGCACATATAAGGGTCTATTGACTGTTGTTGAACAACACAGTTCACAGAACTATCTCCCCTCTCTCTATCTCAAACCAGAACTAGGGACATCTGGTGTATCACAGTGGCATTTCACTCTACGCCACGAAACAATTTAAAAAACGCTGTCACCAAAGGTCAAGCTCGTTACCTACGAGGCAATTAACAGACATCAGGCCTCGAAAAGTGTTCACATTCATTCCAAAGACCAGAAACAGAACATTTAAAACAAGCCTCTGGAGGTTTTGTCAGTCTTTCAGCTCTGTCTCAAGACCAGAGGGGAAATGTGAGGGTATGTTGCACTCAGGGGCTCCAGAGACCAGGTGCTGCATTGGCTCGATCAGCACTACTGTACACTGTAAACTACACAAGGCCAAACTGTGAGCTATGGACCGCACATTTAGTGAATACCCAGCACTTCTCCCACATAACACCCACTTAAAGCCTAAAAGATGACACACACACAAGCACGCATACACACCACCCACAACAAGATCACAGGCCCTTATTACTTTTGGAGGGAGATATCAAGGTCGATTGTGTAACATGAAAACATGTTCCTCCTCCCCATTCAACTCACCTCCACGCACACACACACAAACAAACAAACACACTTAAACGGCCCAAAACAAATAACAACAGTAGGGGTGTGGCCCTAATGCCCGCGTTAAGGCCAAAGCGCCCAGCCCAGCTGTGCCCACCGTAAGAGGCTTAACGGGTGAGGAACAGCTGGCAGACACCCAGATTAGCATGAAGGGCAAAGGAGCAACAGGCGTCGGGATGGACTTAGCACTTAGCCTTATAGCCCGGACTCCTCAGCCGACGAACCACAAGCAGGCCTGTGCACAAACACAGATAACAGCCGCCTCCATGGCCCCTGTCCTTACAGCTGATGCCGCCACCACTGCCACAGATCCCACCTTTACAGCTGACGCCACCACCGCCGCAACCATGGCACCTACCTTTGCAGCTGATGCCAAGCTGGTTTATTTCTAAATCTTATGTGAATGAAGGATTTGCATTAATTAGTAATACCTCTCGGGCAATCAAATAGGGTCCGTACGGCAATACCGGCAACAGGACGAATGGTGTTTTTCCTCCGAGTGAGGGGATATGGTCAAAACTGGGGATAGTCAACTAGCGTGTTGCCAGAGAAGAATAAAAATCTCTCCAAACGTCCTTATTGCGACAGGCTACAAATAGCATCCATGGCTTGTTTGCTTGGATGCGAACAATGATGCGAGTAACTCAGTAGGGGGGAAATGGGTTTCGCGATAAAACCGTGCCATTTCTTTTTACGAGCAATCAAACCAGGCGCCTGGTCCCACAGCTAGCCGTGCTGACCAATCCACAAGCAGCACTGACAGATCCATAACGAGCAGGCAGGGATGCCACACCCATTGCTGAATGATTCACTCAGAGTTTTCTAAACAAGGCAAAGGGTTTTAGGCCCTTCTGTCTCCTTCTCAAGGCCAACACTGAAGAGACTCTGTATTGGGGTCAGGGGTACACTGTTAGTGTGACCAATGTAATGATGGGCTCACAATGCAAAACTGAACCCAGGTCAGCCTGAGGAGCCCTGGCGAGGAGCTTATGGCAGAAAGGAGGAAGGAAAGCATGACAGGGCCACCATGTTTCACAAGGCCCTTTGGCCCACAGGAGGAAGTGAGCCAACCAACGCAAGACCTCCACCACCCTGCACTTCGCTCTTCCTCTTCTCACCTGGGTGGCCTCGTAGACCTTTCCTGCACTCTAATGGGACCCCACTGGATCTGGCTCTCAGGCGGCCTGAAGTAGGTTTTCTGCTATAAGTAGCCTGTCTCTCAGTGTCTGTCGATCAATTTTTTCTCTCTCTCGCTCTTCATTTGCTTACCCCTACAGAATTACAAAAATTAAAACTCTAAAACTATAAGTAGCCCTCCGCCCAAACCTACTTCCTCTCTGTGTTCCCAAAAGTGCTGCATTCAGTTCTGATCACAGTGATGTTCCCCTTCTCAGAACCCAAATAATGGTAAAGTTATCTCTCTCTCTCTCTCTCTCTCTCTCTTCTAAAAGGTACCCCCCCACCCCAATCATGGAAATACAGCAGGCCTGCTGCTGGTTCTGTTTCAATTCCGGGCCAAGTTCCAGACCCAGCCTTGATCTGCTAAGTCAGTTGGCACACACTCTTTAAGTCAGATCAATCTACAGAAGCAGGCCGAACCAGCAACTGCTGAAATGCAACAATCGCCTATGACGAAGTGCCTATTTAGAAGTTAATTCAGGGCGCTAAACGCCACTTCTTGGCCATTATCCACAGTAACGCGCAGACTCTTGAGGAAATGGACAACACTTTTCTTTTTCGCTCTTCGTGTGTGTGTGTGTAGGGGAGCAGCAAACACAAACTGCATTCCAACGAGCCCAAGAGGACACACTATCACACAAGTTCCTTCCTCTGCTGCATGCAAAAAGGGCTGGCCTGAGACATGACACCACCACTGGCCTCAGGTCATCAGAACCCAACCCACACCTCCACCACTTCTAATAACCCCTGGCAGTTCCACATCAGAAGAACTAGAACTAGAACCCTGAACTAGAACTGGACATGTAGATTCAGGCTCGTATCAGGGACTGATTGTGAGTGTGCAAGAAGGCTTCAGCGGAGAGGAACTGTTCTGTTCCAGGGCTCCACTTGCTGTTGTGTTTAGCCATGTCACGAGATTGGGCAGAGCAAACAGCCCTATCTAGCAGAATGAGTGTTGGGTGAGAACCACTCCTTGTCTTAAACAAACAGTATCAAGTTAATGGAAACGTGTGTGTGTGTGTGTGTGTCTGAAGACCTACAGCACATCAGAGTGGTGCCATGTTTCTCCTTTGTCACAGGAAGCATATGGCTTCTGTGCAGTCAGATAGCCTATGTGGGGAACATCTATAGCAGTAGTTCATTCCCAATGTTACAGCATCATTTGCGGTGCAACGTTCAATCGAGGATTTAACTTCCACATAACCCAATGGCTTGACTTCCCTATACACACAAATATCATGCTTTTTGAATGTCAAAAGTAGGTAATTCACAACCATGTTATTTCCTGTGAAAATAGATAGATCGGAATAGGTTGAAAGGGTGTAGTACAAACGATTCGACAAAGAACGAAGGGGTAAGAAGTGAAAGGACACATGCAACAAGATCTATCCCTTCCTCTGCTCTACGCCCTATCGGGACATCGGAGTTTCACATCCTCTTGCAAACGCACTTATCTGAAACTCATTCTCAAACACGCTGGGCGATGCACCCCAGGATTGCTGCATTTAACATTAGTAAGACCTCTTATCTAAATCATCGTCTCGTTCTAATGAAATCGAAGGTAAAAAGCTATTCACTTCACAGTCCACTTCGATCGTCTACCACACGACCAACCGTTTGGTTTGGTGACAGCTACAACCTATGTCGACGACAATTCTCTCTTGGCTAAGTAAATGTGGCATACAAGCACGTCCGCTATTTTAATAGACCAAATGTACTTTCAAATATGATTAGCCTATAGCTGATCCTATCTTCCAACCAAATTAAACTTATGTCTTTCTATGTAGAGGAAACTAGTTGTCCTCTTCGACACAGTAGCAAACTAGGCGGGGCCCATAATCACTCGCATCAAGAACAAACTGCGATACTTAAGCTACATAGACGTGTTTTGGGCGAATTGTACTTCTCTTAAAAACTGTCCATACAACCAAAACCACACGGCTTTGTTTGATAACGAAACAAGCTATCTATGAACACCAACTGGAACACTGTGTGATAAACCATTTAGCTTTCTTTTAACTACACATTCGTACAACTTTTCCATTTCCGCTATAACTTCCAGTCACACAGACAGATAGGATAGAATAAAACGCCATTCTTCATACGCAACCGAGCGAAAGACGACAACATTTTGCCAACAGCATCAAGCTTCAAGAGCTCCACAATCACCACAGTGGTTGCTTGGTATTACATTGAGTCTGATAAATGTAAGGAGTTGAATTGTTTCACTAATGCTCCGCCATATTCTAGACATTTGACCTGCTCTTCCGCAAGCCGTGTGTTGTGCATTTTAGAGAACCGGTCTCCGGTTTCGCTGGCAGACAGTTACTCGTAGGCGATATGCGTGTACAATTTATCAACCCCGGTCATTATAGAGGGTACTAAGATGAGCTTCCACACAACATAAATGCGGTAGTGACATCATTAACAATGTAATCGAAATGGTAAAGGTGCATTACTTACAGTTATCTCTAGTGCTCCAATCTGGCTGTGCCTCTCCCTAATGCTGCTTCGCTCGTCAGGGTGAGGTTTTGAGTTTAGCATGACGTTGCAGCCTCGGTTTCAGCACCACTATGAGAATGCTCTGCCCACAATTGGACGTGCAATACAACAGAGAATTCTTAGCTCAAACCATTGGCTGAAACCAAGCAGCGTTATTAGGTTATGATCTATTAGAAATCAAGGTATGTGAACGTCTCGTCTCAATCCTAACTGCAGGAATGTTCAACTGCAGTGTAGGTGTAAACACACACGGAAACAACCTCTATTTCTATTAAATTGAATTGTATATCTTTATAACCAAATATTTTAATGACATATGTGGAAAAAGTAATATGCAGGATACTTGGGTCATGTAATATGAGTATTAAGATCACTCACAAACATATTCATCACGTATATTCTTTGAAACTCGGTGCCTGTTTTGTTTTAGTTGTTTTGGCTTTTCAATAAACGGTTATATTGTACTGTTTTAACCCATCCATCCGTCCAGCTACTGTCACAACAACAATGGCCCATTAGAAAACAATGCTGCTGTTATTTATTATTATTATTATTATAATAATTATTATTATTATTAATAATAATACTAATATGTAATCCTTTGGCGTCTTGATGTTTATTGAACACCACAAAAGCTTCAGAATACAGAATGGTAAGCAGGTAAGGATCTTGCATGCAGACATGAAACACAGGGCAATGGTGGAGAAGACGCTAATACGCAAGGAAAACTACCCCAGGGTGTTACAAATAACACACTGACTTTAACACAAAAAGGGAGCAAGAAAACATTATAAATTCAAACATTAATTAACAGAATTACACATAATATAGGGCACACAGAATTACAGGAACTACATTCAACCAAGAAGTGCACAACGTCCCTTTGCATGTTACAACAATAATAATAATAATAGCGTCATATTATTACACCAAATAAATCTAATAACACTGGCCCAGTGATAATCAGAGAGGATGAAGACGTAGGAGTTAATCTTTTAGAATGGCCTTCCTTTCGCCCATGAACTTGCTTTATCTGACCAAATGCCTAAATGTCGTTCACAGCAGTCTCTCTCTCTCTCTCTCTCTCTCTCTCTCTCTCTCTGTGGATCTGCTGAGCTGTACTTTTCTCTTGTCTAGATCTCTTGGCTCTCTATCTGCTGCTCTGTTGTCTGCTGTTCTTATGGCCTCTTTTACCGACAGGCAGCAGAACAGGCCCAGAGGAAATCAAACGCCTCATTGAGACCGACTGCAAAAGGCAAGGAATGCCAAATATGCTCTCTGGCATCAGGAATGCAAGCCCACTCCCACCACCGGCCGACCCCCTTGGCTACAAGCGATCATGTGCCGCTGGCCCTCAGTTTACGCAGTTCACTTTGTGTGTGTGTGTGTGTGTGTGTGTAAGAGAGAGAGATGGAGATGAGTGAATCATGTAAACATTATGTATATACTGTATATATATATATATCTGTGTGTGTGTGTGTGTATGTGTGTGTGTGTGTGTGTGTGTGTGTGTGTGTGTTCATGTAGAGAAGAGAGTTTAGCATGGCTGACATAAGAGAGAGATGAGAGATGGAGAGACAGCATAGCATGCATATGTGTATGTTTGTACATATCCCCTGCTGAGTGACCGATGTCTCACTGTTTATATCATACACTGTTTTAATCCTGATGACTACATCTATACAGTCAAGAGACCAAACATGCCAAAAACAAACCTAAAGCACTATTTGTCTCTGCATCAACTATTGAGAGAAGTACCAAGTGTC
>NC_045172.1:5640993-5648493 GCF_900700415.2 Clupea harengus
TCTGCTAGGGCAGCCATTAAGGACCTCCCTGACCGGACCCCTGGCTGTCATGGCACATAGTGCAGTGAAGCAGGTCCTCAAGCAGGGGATAGAGGCGCGATGCAGAAAGGTCGATTGGCCATCCAGACGCATTGTCAACCTGACCCCATGCATTCAAGCCCCCGACACACAGACTCACAGAATAACAAGCATCTGTCCTCCTCCTGCACCTCAGGCATAATTGTGTATGTTAGTCACGCCATGCTGCATTCATATGCCCGCATCCACAAACTCCTCCATGCTCTTCAAAACCCTGCACTGCAAATGAACTCCTGCACTCCTGGTCCATTGTGCTGCCCACTGACACATTTCCTGCTCGTGTAATTACCATATCAATGGCACTCACAGATAAATAATTATAAAACATGTCGGCACAACTGGATCCTGGGTCTGGATCCAGTCAGCTGTCAGCTGGGAGAAGTACTGTTGATGATAGCTGACGAAATGACCATAGCCACTATAAAGGTGATGATGATGATAAAGATGATTGTCAGAATAATTGTAATGACAAGGAAGAGGAGGATGACAAAATGTGGCGATGATGATGATTATGATGATGATGATAATGATGACCATATTGATAATGAGAATGATGATTAGGAGGAGGAGGAGGAGGAGAGAGAGGATGATGGTGATGATCATGACTGAAGTGTTTTAGTGAGTTTATAGATGTACACTCAGGAGGCAGGATGTGTCATTGGCTGTGACGAGAATGATTGAGTGAGTGAGTGTTGACAAACTGTCAGAAAAATGTCTTCACACCTACTTCTCATGTTGTAACAGGATATCCTCACAGGCTACATCATCTTTAAATGGTTGCATGATTTCAAGGAAAGGGTGTTATCTAGGTCAGTCAATCAACCACGACTTATTTTATGGTGCCATGTCAGCACACATGCGAGTCAGCACACTGTGAAATCAGGGAACTGTATTCAGTCTTCACATGTATTTGGAATTCCTCTGAAATAGATATATCCCCAACCAAAGAATATGTGCGCATAGTTCTAATGACCCTTTCTTCCCCACACAAAATATGATTGGCTGGATTTTTGTCTTGTGTCAGTTTACCATCCTTCAGAGTCTGTAAAGGTTATTATTATTTATGTTTTGCGAAAGCTTAAAAATGTGTGCTACAGGGGTCCAGTGTGGTCTACTTGGAGGGGTGGCTGAGTCTGAACAGCCAATCAGAGGAGTCCCTTGGAGCTCCGCATATCAAAGCCCATGTTGCCTGGAGACACACGGTGCGCATCAATAGTGCATTTTTGCTCTCATTAGCCTGCGCTAATTAGCAGAGTAAACATCCAGCACTGAGGAGGGCCGACGTCTTCCTCCTCCCCGTGTTCGGCTCCTCTTCACTGGGGGACCCATTGTGCCCCACACAGGTGCAGCGACAGGCTTCGAGTGACCTCTAAACCCATGGGAAGCAGAGAACTGGGTGTCTAAAGCAGGCCATCCTCCCAGCACAAAGAGCATATTGATTAGAAAAGGGGGTCAAACTCTTTCAGCCGTGAAACTGTGGCAAGGCAGATGTACACATAAACAACTTGGTACATATAGACACAACACAAGTGTACACACACACACACACACACACACACACACACACACACACATATATATACCCACACACACACACTGTCCTGACATGCCATAGTCTCTGTGGAACAGTCTTGTATCTAGTACCTCATAGAACAATAGCAGAGCAAAAATTGCTTCTTTGTGACAATGGACCCAACAGAAGTGTGTTTGTGGGTGTGAGTGTGTACTGTATTTTAGTTTTGTGTGATGACCGTGACAACAGAGTGTAGGTGAGGTCATACTCTGTGTAGCTCACATAATAACCTCATCCCTACCCAACCCCACCAACCCCACCACCACTCCACCCTCAACCCTCAACCCAGGCCAACAGGGACATTCTGAAGCTGATTTATGTGAAATTGACTACATTAAGTTCAGTGTTTTACTGTGACAGTCCCAGTGACTAACTGCTCTGGTATAGCAGGTCTACCTATGGTTAAAATGAAAGAGAAACCCAAGCCAACAAATAGTTTGTGAAAAAGAGAGTTCAAACAAATGCTGACAATATGTGTTTCTGTAACTCAACAGGTCATGAGTTCAGCTCCCGAACAGAATGAATAGTGAGAAAATGTCAATTTGACTTTTATTCTACTGTACCTTCACCAGCCAAATGCATGTGTGTAATTTCTGCATGTTCGAGTTTAAATAATTAAAATAATTACAAAACAATATTCTTAAATAAACAAACAAATAAAATGCGATACAACACAAATTCAACATACTTCTTTCTCTCCTTTCCCCGACAGCTTTCCAAAACACCCACAGCAAACATGCTTCAAATACCTTCCAGTGTAAATGCTGATCTAGGATCGGATTTCTCCTCCAGCAGAGAAAGGAATAAAATTAAGATGCAGACAATGAGAGTCTGTTCCTGGGTCAGCACGCCAACCCTGTAATTTTTCATGAATGCAGGCTTTGGAAGCCAGGTTGGCGAATGAAAAGCTCAGCACATGCCAGTGTTATTATGACAACCTGCTCCTCTTGGCCTGTGAGAATGAACACTCACTGCAGTAAACAAGACAGACCAAAACAACGGAGTCTGCGCTACGAAGATTTTAACTCTATATTTATTGAATGAAATCAGCGATTGAGTCACTGTTCATTCATAGCATGTATTCAAGTCAAAAGCTACACCATTCCAGCTAGCCTACCTTTAAAAACATACTGGACTCCCCCTTGTGGACAGTTGGTACATTTTTAAACATATCAACCCTTCAAACACTTCTGTCTAAGAACATTACTCTAAAAATAATTTTACAAACAAACATGAAGTAGGCAAACAATTGACAAGTGGACATGAACAAAGAAATAGCCAACACTAGTGGATGTGCCCTCAAACACAACATTAAAATGTTTATAAATTCCTTTATACACGCTCTGTACATAGGCTACGTCATTGAGCAATGTGCGAATAGGTAAGGAAAGACACGTTTATTTATATAGCACAATTAATACACATTGATATTTCAAAGTGCTTTACAAATTACCAGATAAAAGAACATAGAAAAATGGGCCTGCATATGACTGATGTTGAACGATGGTAGCTGAATACCGGGTTACAAAATAATGTCGCTGAGCAAAATACTTATTAACCTACATGACCATCAGCATAGGGTGGAGATTGTATAGTAATCCTATTGTATTCTTCTGACAGTAATGTAATCATATCGATTCATATAGGCTATAAATGAATACACTTGTTTTAGTCGATGGGGTAACAAATGTCGATAATAACGTATAAAACACTCTAGACTGGTAAATATTCTGAAACGAGTCAAGTTTAGATTCGTTTTGTCAATTATATTTGCCTGAGATTCAAGGCAACTGGTCATCTGCATGACAGACCCAGTAAACTGCGCATGTGCCGTGTCCAGGGACGCTGACACCTTTTCCAAGGCAACGGGATCAAGCTAGTTAACCGTATCAGTGTTGACTAACTTGGTAGTTATTTGAATAAATCTGAAGCAGCGCACACCTGCCCCAGAAGTTATAGTTATAGTGAAGTAAAATGTCTGTCCACTTTAAGGTATGCTACATTGCTTTTACCACATTGCAACCAGTAGTAGGCTGGTAGACGCAAATACTTGTCGTGCTTTAGCGACGTCACCAGTGCTGGGGAAGCTCGAAGGTTTCGATTTGCTAGTTTGATTCAGTCTTACAAACAACAAGCTGTGGATAAAAGGAACATGGTTGACATTTGTTTCTGAGGATAGGTGTTACTGCAACAAGCTGGATATATCGCTGGGAAAATCTCTTGCGCAGATAATGGCATAATGAGTTATGATTCTTAATAAATGGATTATCGATAGTATCTAATAGAGCTAGCTGGCGGTTGTAACTAACGTTAACCTAATTTTAGTTTAACTTAATTTAGGCTAATCACGAGTGCACGTTTGCAGTGGTGTTTACATTTTTGCTGCGAGGAATCTGCACTGTAATCATTAAAGCAAGCTAGCGACGTCCACAGATGTCAGTTTTGCGACGTCCACAGTTGTCTGAGTGGTGGTGGTGGTGATGATGGCCAAATATGCCTTTGCAAAGTAGCTATGATTTGAAATAGAGATTACCATAGCTAATCTGGATTTGCAACCTTATTTGAATTTGATATTTAGGTAGTTTGCTACCTACATGTGCACATCGGCGAATCATATTTTAATTTGTATGAAACTGAGATAGTTAGCGTCAACATTGGCTGACAACGACGAGGAGATTAAAGCCAGCCAGCTAATGTAAACGTTTAAACACTTTGCTAAACTGACAGAAGGACAATGGAGGGATTTAGATGAGCTTAAATTTGGTGTCTAGTCGCATGCTTGCTCGGTTTGCTTGCACTATGCTTGTTCTTAAGAAGCCTCTGTAAGCTGTTGGATTTATCTTGTCAACAACAACCTTAATAGGGTATCAGTGAGTACAGGAACCAGTATCGAGGACCGAAGGCGAGATCCAGAAGTGCGTCTCCGCATCGTAGAATGCTACTGGCTGGCATGCGATCAGCTCACCAGGGTACGAATTTTTCTCCCATACAGTTTCACTTTCCAACCAAACCAAACTATTAAAAATAGGCTCATTTAAAAATACATAAACCTTAAATTGTACCAAATCAACTTCCAACATCCGCAGGTATTAGCCGGGAACCTCAGTTTCTGTCCAGGAGGAAGATCCCCACCCACCCACCACAGGTGTCCCGCTCCATGCATTGGGACCAGTTGTCGGGGCTGAGCTGCCAGGAGCCCATTCCTCCCTTCAGGCCTGCTGCTGGGGGGACTGTAGGGAAGGAGCCTACAGCAGTGGCTGTGGCAGAGATACCCGAGACCCCTGTGGCTCCTAGGGGCCCTAGACCCCCAGAGGAGCAGTCACAACTGCAACCTCAGCCTCACATTCCTTCCCCCTCTCCCACAGACCAAAGACCAGAGCCCCCCATGAACGGAGTGAGTTTGTTCTAAAGGATTCAATTCTCTATTGTGTGAACTACGTTAATGGTTTATCGTAATAATATATGATAATATGTGTGGTGATTGACAGTAATTGAGCTTTGGCAGCTCTGTCCATTTCTGTGTGGTTTGGTGTTGAGTAATGAATATTTTGCGGTAAGTGAATTACGTAAATGGTTTAGCTTTTAGCTTTTCTTTCAGCTGATGATATATGTGGTGACTGACAGTAACTGAGCAGCTGGCTGCTCTGTCTAAATGGTAAATTGACTGCATTTATATAGCGCTTTTCTAACCATCAGAGCCCTCAAAGCGCTATACAGAGCGCTATACATGTTAATGCCTCACATTCACACACCGACAGTGGAGGCTACTACGCAGGACGCCAAACTGCACACCGGTAACAATTGGGGGTTCAGTGTCGTGCTCAAGGACACTTTGGGATCGATCCCCTGTCTACTGCTGTGTGGTGCTGTGTTGAGTGTGGTTCTTATATGTGGTTCTTATGCGTGGTGGCCTTCTCCAGGTGCAGCACGTGTTGATGAGGAAGGCAGGACTCCGGTCTGACAGGCCCAGGCCAAGGGGCAGGCGGCACAACTCAGAGTATCAGAGGCAGTTTGAGTGGAAGGACAGAGTGGCCAACTCACCTCTGCTGGCTGCAGATCAGGTAACGGAATACGCACGCACGCACGCACGCACACACACACACACACACACACACACGTACGTACATACGCACGCATACAAGACTCAAACGTTCATCCATCCCTATCAAATATGTCAAAATACTGCAATATTCACATGATCACATATACCAGGAGTGGAAGTCTTCAGTGCAGATTATTGTGCCTCCTTACAGAAAACAGAAACTTATTAGAATTAGCAGTTTAACCATTTAAGTGATTAGAGTGCCTAAGAGCTGTAATTATGAACACTATAAGATCATTGCATGTAAAATATTTTCAGAGTTTTCATTGTGAACTATTTTACTCTTCATAGAGTCTTGAGGCAGTAACAAGGCAGCCAGGAGATGGCAGCAGAGAGGTGTGTACCAGCAGTGATGTAAGGCTGTATTTGATCAGGTTGGGAGATTAGTTTGGTGATGTCTTCTTGACCCCTATAGTATAAGAAATACACAGTAAAGCCACATACAGGACAGAAAGATCATTTCCAGCAATGCGGCCTGAGAGAGAGAGTGAGAGAGAGAGTGAGAGAGTGAGAGAGTGAGAGAGTGAGAGAGTGAGAGAGTGAGTGAGTGAGTGAGTCAGTGAGTGACCAAAGCATTGTTTTGGCTTTCTTGTGTCCATAGGCTCTGCACTCCAGCACAGTTCTCCCTATGCATGGTTCCAACACTGTGCCATTTGAGAGCGAGTACAGCAGGAACTTTAAGGGTTCCCCACCCCCTCGGCCTCCACGCTTGCGGCGGGATATCGAGCAGAATGAGGTTCCGTTGTTCCAAAGGGAGAACGTTCCCCCAGAGAACACCTCTAAGGTGACACTCTCACCTACACCCTAAACCATAATTTAAACTGTAGTATGATGACTGTAAGAGAGTCATACGAATACATTAATTAATTATCATCATTATATATTGGTATCAAGCACAACATTCTTCATATCCTCTACTAACAATTACAAATGAAACCTGTTGGTATGATGGCCTTATTCAGCGACAGAAATATAAAGATAGTGATTAACTTTCATAACATAATATCAGTTGATCTTTTTTTTAAACCATGAAGCAGCTGACTTTGATTCATGTCTGGTGTGTCTAAGCCAGATCTAGGCCAGTCCTATACCAGTCATCTGTGATGTGGACACTTTATACTACTCTATAACAGGTGTGATGTCAGTGTTGTTTAATGAGGAAATGAAAGCCCACAAGCTTAAGTCAAAGCAGAAGTCAGGGTCAAAAGTGTACACAAAGTCAACAATGTGTTACACTCTACAAAAGACTGGGAAGCCTGTAATGGTGATGCCATTGATACCCAGCAGAAGTCAGAAATGGGCTTGAATAGAGTTTGTCAATAGTAGTGCACAATATATTCTCACCAGGAGCAGTATGTTAATTCAATTCAAATGTATTTATATAGCACCAACACAATACAATTGTTACTGTCTTGTGTCAAGTGTCAGACATTTGATTAGTTCAGATTGTGCATCTGATAATACGGCCTGCTTTCCTCCGGCTTCTGCCTTTTTGGTACAGCACTATACTACCCATGTTGTTTTGAATGGGGTTTTGGGCATACACACTTCAAATGATGGCTTTTGTGTTTTTTATTTGTCTTTTTTATGCACATGGGAAATGCCAGGCCAAGAGGAAGAAAAGAAAGGAGCAACATTTGGACAGGAAGCACAAGAACTCCAAAGAGGAAGTGGCCCAGGGCCAGCCATCAGGCACCAAACAGGAAGCAGCATCACTAAATCCCCAGCAAACTGTTGACCCTCCTTC
>NC_045172.1:5653493-5740993 GCF_900700415.2 Clupea harengus
CTTTTTATGCAAATTTGGACCATTTGAATTATTAGTGAGTGGAAACCCTAGAAATTCACAAACAATCATCAAAGTCGACTATGAAATGTATTCACCTAAAGGGTGATGGATAAATTCCTGTTTGAATGAGGTAAAATGCCATGATGGAAACATTATTATTCGCATCAAATTGCATTTGTGTGTTTCCAATGAAGTTCATCAAGTTTGTGTAAAGTTTAGAATCCACAGCACAATGGAGTGTGTCCATTTTGGATGAAAACGTGCACAGCTGAGTTTTCATGAATGCGCATAAAACATGGATGGAGACCCAGCTCTAGTCATCATGGATGGAGACCCAGCTCTAGTCATCATGGATGCCAGTGAATGTAGCCAAACAAGCGTTCCATTCTTGGTGGGAAAACCTGCTGGCTATACTAACCCTTTCAAAACTACTGAGAAACATCCCATACATTGTGAAGTATATCGAAAATGGTGAAGTTGAGAAGCTGAAATGAGAACTGCAGGATTTCTGTTTGTGTGTGTGTGTGTTTGTTTGATCTTACTTACTTCTGCAGGGCTGCAGTTATGCCAGTTTCGTTTGAAGTTTAGTTTTGGTAGTATGGTGAGTGCACACATGTTGGTGCCCATATACATTACCTGGCATGTATTCGTTTGGCAGATGCTTTTATCCCACACGACTTCCGATTGAGGAACGACAGTTAAGCTACAGTTATTTGGGAGTCCTTTCACGAGTGAGCACTATGAGCTCATAGGGATCATTCTAGTCAATCTGACTGAGTGCAAAAGAAAGCAGACAGAGGAAGGGCACAGAAGATATGCAGAGAGATATAAATCTACAATAAACTGAGTTTACTCTCCTCTGCTGTCTGCTGCAGGGTGGGCAGCGGGGCAAGCAGTGCCAGTTCTGCCCGTTCAGCTGGCCAGTGGTCCACCAGGGGGCAACCCGATGCCCCCACCGGCCCCGAACTGCCCAAACAGGCCTGGGGGGACAGGGAGGAGCCCGAGAGGAAGAAGAAGGAAGCAGATCTGGCTGAGCGGACAGACCAGCTGGATCGGGACGAACAGAGGGAAGAAGAGGAGGAGGAGGAGCGAGAGAACAGAGAGCAAGGGGATGATGGAGGTGGCGGGTGCGTGGGCGTAGTTTTCTTTCTGTTCACAGCAAACACCCACTCTGCCACCCTCTCAGGAAGGGGGGTTACTCACTCACTCACTGACTTCCTTATGATGCCATCATGACCTCACCTCAAGAGAGTGATGCTGTGGTCACCCAAGCAAATACACACTCCTGAGTCTCCTCTCCAGTGTTGCTACATAACTCACTCAATTAAATATTAAACATGGGCTTTTCCAGACAGTGATGTCAGCACATCCCTCCTGATCTCTCTCTCTTTCTCTTACTCTTTCTCTCTGTCTCTCTCACTCTCTCTCTCTCTCTTTCTTTCTCTCTCTCTCTCTCTCTCTCTCTAAGCAGGGCCCAGGAGTTGGAGGGGTCCAGTAACTTCAGGGTAGCAGGCAGGCTGCCCACACCCAAACTGAGGACTTTGCCCCTCGCACAGAGAACACACCATGACCGTACCACCCCCGCTGCCGGTAACCAGCAACGCCTTAAAACCAGCAAGGCCTTCAAATAAATCCTTAGAAGTCTAAAGATATACTATTTAGGAAAATCTATCACTACATTTAGATTTTCACGTCAGCAATTTCACAGGGTTTAGCATTTTCCTTCACTGCGCAGGTCTGTAAACGCACACAGTGTACTCTCGTGGCTCAGTCCATATGTTTGAGCAAGAACAAATGGATTAAGGTGTGATTAAACTTTAATTATTAATCAGGAGGGTTAAGTTTGGGATGTATTGCGCGATGCCATGTTGGAAAGGTTTGTATGTCATATGACGAATCTGTGGAATTCATATAATTCAGACATTCCATAATATAATGCAAATAACATATGTATCATATAATACAGGCATTCCATTAGATAATGCAAATAACATATGTAACATATAATTCATATACATTCCGTCGTTCAATATACTGAACAAACAGCACACATGCATACAACACATGAAGAGTTTAGCATGTAATCATCATGTGTATGCTGTCATAGGGCACTGTCCCAGATAGCAAGGACATGCTCTGCATCAAATTCCCCTGAGCGACCAGAAGTCACTTAGTTTGAGTTTCGTTCTGACTCCGCTGTGACGGAGGTCACCCACCCATGCTCACAGTCTTACTAGCCGTTTCGGTCCACTGCCAGACGGAGTGTGATGTTGAGGCTAGCCAAGCGTGCTATCTTACGGCCTGATCAGTTGTGTAGAGTGGGATCGGGAGATGGCCGCGAGTTGAAAGTGTTTGTGAGTGTGTATGTATGTATGTTTCTATGTCTGTGAGTCGATGTTTGTTTCAATTTCTGTTTGTGTGTATCTGTGCGTGTTTGTGCTCCAACTTTGTTTGCCAGGAGGAGCCATTCTGGTATCTCCCCCGAGAGTGAGGGCCTCCATGCGAGAGCGGCCTCCCCCTTCCCCCCAGGGTAAACCCCGCTCCCCACAGAGACTCTTGGGCCACCTTTCCCCTGCCCGGGCGCCCTTCAAGGTGGGCAGCTGCTCTCCCACACTCCACTCTTCAGCTCCTTCAGTTAGGATGTGTCTGCAGTGACCTCAGATTAGCCAGTGGAGATGGGCGGGATTCAAATCATCTGCTGGCCATTCTCTGTTTACACCTCACTCTAGTTTTTTAACTATCGATCTATATATGTGATACCTATCTATATGTGATCGCTATCTATATGTGATACCTATCTACATGTGATACCTATCTATATGTGATCCCTGTCCATATCTTTATCTATGAATATATCACTTACAATGACTGAAATTATAGTCCACTTTGCAATAACTTCAGATGTAATGGATTACAGTAATGTTCCTGTGATCAGGAGAATTAAGTTAGATTCATTAAAATGGCATTCTTAATGAAGATTAAGGGGGGTGGCACCAGTCCAATAGAATTTGCAGTAATGCTTAACTCAGTATTCACAAAGTTTTATAAACACATTCATAAAGGGTTAAAAGTATTCATAGTGCCACATGATTGATATAGGTCTATATAATTATTTATATATAGTAATGACTGCATTCATAAAGTGTTACGGTGTTATAGTATAAGCCCTTACAGCTTGAAGTATTAAAATCAGAAGCATCTTTTACCTCTTGATAATGGCACTGATGACATCATTGCCTTACAAAAGCTGTTTCTTCACCAGTTTCTTTTTACATAGTGTGTGTGTGTGTGTGTGTGTGTGTGTGTGTGTGTGTGTGTGTGTGTGTGTGTGTGTGTGTGTGTGTGTGTGTGTGTGTGTGTGTGTGTGTGTGTCTTCATAATGCTTTATGGATACTGGGTTTAAGTAATGTGTTACCACATTTGCTTGACTGTGCATAAACGTTTTCTCTTCTGTCATGGCTCATGACTCACTTACCCCCCTCCTCCCCTATCTTCCTTCTCAGTTGGGGGGTTTGAAAGGCCTTGTCCCACCTCCTCCCCTACCACTGCGTATCTTCCTTCTCACTTGGGAATACATAGGGGGATTGAAAGGCCAGTTTCACAGTGCCTCTCCCTGTTGCACGATCTCCTGAATGGAACCTGTCCTCGTTGAACATTTAAAACAATGCAGTATCACATAGTAGTAGGTTTTGTTAATGGTTATGTTTCATGAGTAACTCTCTAAATCTTAGTTCATTGAACTTTCTGCCTTACTACAGGTTCATAAAGACAACTGTCATGTAAAAACACTGAATTATTTTGCTGTTACAATAAAACATCAAAACTAATTAGACTTAAAATTGAAAGTTTTGCTAAGATAAAATCGAATATCTCATATCTAAAATCCGCTGTCATTTACGAGTCTGCACACATGGGGGATTGGTGATCTGCATCATCTCAGTTTGGCATCCTGGGAAGGCCACTTTGGTTGATTTCCTTGTCTGACGACTTTTGAGCTTCTCTCTGAGCCCTAACGTTGTTAGTAAAGGTACATGGGATGAGGCAAGCAGGGAAAAGTTATGTGTAAGTTAATATTAACAAATCCTATATTTTTCATTACTTATGTTTTATGAAAAGCCAGGGTCATGTTAACTGATTAATCAGCTAATGTTAGCTCAGTAGAACATGTCACTGCTTCATCTACAGGCTTTTTAAATGACCATGTTTGTCATTATTTTCTCCTATTAAGGTTTACCAGGGTTTGAGTTCATTACTGATGGATTTATTTGATTTCATCAGCAACATATCAGTTGTCATTATGGGTCAATTTGTGATAATAATACCACCAATTCAATATCCTTGGATAGTAGTTTCCCTCGCTGCCATTTTATCTTATTTCTCCCCCCCAGGCAGAGGAGGCTAGGCTGACCCGCAGTCCGCCCACAGCAGGCCTCACCACCACGGACCCCCTTCCTCTCCGCCAGGACGCCTGGTATGGTATGGGCGTTGCCGAGGAACCCCCCAAAAGGTTGCCCGCCCCGAGGTCGTCTCGCAAACGGGCCCCCAGCGCTCAAGCTTTGGAACTGCCTGTCAACCGCATCCAAGGCATGCTCAGGGACCCCGAGTTCCAGCACAATGGTATGCTCCATCACTGACCTCTCACTGTACCCATGCCCCCCCCCCCCCCAGGCCATCACATGGCTAATTGAATTTGCTAGGTCAGGATTATTTGGGAACGCAAAACATGCTTCTTCATGGTTACTGCGGAGAAACCCTGGTGTATATCACGTGTGTTGTATGTGATATTCTTTTCCCCGGATTGATATACCCCCACATGCACCAAAAGAAGAAAACTTAATTATAAGAAATCATTTCCCTGACAAGACATAAATGCTGCGTTGTAAACTAATTTATCATCCAGCCCACCACTGACTGATTTCCATTTCCACTAAGCTGGTCTCTCTTTCTGAATTACTCACTACACGGTCACGTTTGCTTGACACGTATTAGTGACCCCGCCAACGTTTTCCATTAAGGCGCAGCAGAGGTATAATGTGATGATCATCATTTGGAAAAACCCATTCACTGCGTTGTTTCATTGCAAGCATTTCTGCAAAAAACATAACACGTTTGTCATATAAATGCAGTTTAATTGTATACATTTGTGCTTTTAATGATTACTAATTACTTTGGGTCATTGTAGGTGTAGGCTTATACTGTGTGGTTAAAAAGAAAAACTTTAATTACAGAGAATTTGCCCCAAAACCACCCCAATCATGTCTGTGTTCAAAGTCAGTTTACCCAGTACCAACTCCATCAAGTTTGACGTTGAAAGCATTTCTCGCAAATAATGCATTCATCTCGAGGTTTATGAGGTTTAGTAGAATCCCTTGGACAGAGCAAGATTTGCAGTTGTAGGTGCTGATATCGTGCAGCTGACAAAGACAGAATCTCAGTGTTGTCTTCCCATAGAAGCCAGACCAGCAAAAAAAGAAAAAAGAAAAAAGATTTCAGTTAGGAAATGCAACAGTGACAATGGGCTTACCGTCAGACAGAGAAAAGGTGAGGTCGAGTTACCGCCAGCAACAGAGCATCAGGGGGAAGATTGGTGTACCTAATGTAGGTCAGTCTCCCATCCTGCCCTCTTATACTTTCCCCTTACAGTGAGGAGCGTGCGTTTGGTGCACATCATGAATTCGGTAGCAACACATCATAAGCAATGGGGAATTAGCAAGGGAACGCATACAGAAGCAGAGCGTAAAATAACACCTGTGCAATTGAATCCCTGATGAAACGATTACCATTATGCCTTGATTCCTAGTAACATTATGTAATGCAGCTCTTTTCAGGTTATGTCAAAAGATATAAGGAAATACTTCATATTACGTAACTTCTGCAACATTGTTATGATACAATAACTTCTGGTTATGCCAACAGATATAAGGAAATACTTCATATTATGTAACTTCTGCAACATTGTTGATACAATAACTTACAGTGCACCACACTGTAAACAAGTATTTGATGTGAGGGTTACAGTAGTTCATACTTTAATTAACATTGAGTGCTATTTTGGCTTCAGGTTATATTACTTAACATGTACAAGCGTTAATTAACAACTCTGTTGTGTCTTTTACAAATTCCGCTCTCTTTGTGGCGTCAAAGACTTCATCGTCAATAAACAGTTGTTCCAGGTTGTGCACCAGTCACCAAGACTGTATCCAGATCAGCATCGCTGAAGTTCAGATGGTAAAAAATCTGAATGAACGCTATTTATGGACTGAACACACTGATGATCTCAGTGGCTTAGTATGACAGATTTAGTTCAATGTTGCTGTGTGATAGTATCAGCTAATATTTGCTGGGCATCATAGACGTAAATTCACATGGCATAAATGTTCAGTAATACGAACATTTGATAATATTAAACGCATCAATTAATATAGACAAATAACCATCTGAGCTGAAGACTTGTTTCCTTGTGATGAAATGGAGGAGCACCCCCCTCTTGCAAGTGTTAATTACGTGGTTGCCATGTTATAGGTTGTTAATGCATAACAAGGTGACGCATTAAGTAATGCCAGCCAATTAACTCTTTAGCAGGAGTGACCTCTGCTTCTGTTTTAGACCCACTATGACCTTTAAACCATTGCCACTGTCTAGACATGCATTTCCTGTTGGAATGTTACTCTGCCACGTCAAGTCAGTGTGTCTACTGTACGTCCAGAGGTGTCGTGCAAAGATGCACCTTAACAAAATTAGTTTATATGTATTCAGCTGCAAATAAGTACAGACACTTCATTGAAAATGTGGCCTCCTTTTCACCAAAAACGCAGCATCTCAAATGACGTGGCATCTCAAATGAGTTGGTTGACTGTCTATCGTCCATTTCTTTCATGATTGGTTAATTTGAATCCTGATTTCTTCCTCCTTGAAGGTAACTTGGGTCTTCACCGCCCAGGGCTCTTTGTGTATCCTTCAAGTGATTCAGCACTGTCGGATGATGGTAAACAAACCGTTCAGTGTGTCTCTATCTACTAGAGTATGCCTAGAGTATGAAACCGAAGAAAACGTGTCTGAGTTGTGACACACACACACGCATGCATGCATGCTTGCATGCATACATACACATCTGGATGCATGTGTGAAGTTCATAGTTTCTAGTATGTAGTGCAAAGCTTCAAGGCCTTTTTTCTGTGCTGATTTGCCATGATGATGCCATAGACATGGTGAGTGTGCTTACCTCTCGCTCTGTTTCATACAGATGGCCGCATGTCACAGATTTCAGCCAGGTCGGCTGCATCCTGCTCCATGGCTGCCCAGCTTCTGGGTCGGACTTTGAAGAGGAAGGAGAACTTCTGGGGAAAAAGCTAATGTGTGTGTGTGTGGTGGCAGCAGATGAGTAAAGTGATCAACTTGTCAGTAGATTCAATGATTAACTTTAATAAATTATGCTTGACAAGTGGTTACTAGTGTGTAATTCAAATATTACAATTTTTGTTTAATGTATTGTCAGTCTTAATGAGGCATTTTAATATTTATTTTTGGTATAACGAAATGTGGTACTTGCTCTTGTAAGAGCTCTGATTTTACCGGACTGGATGAACATATCTAATGAAAAATGCAATGTCAATGTACATTTTTAAGATGTAAATTTTATACATTTGTCTGTGCCTAACAACGCAGGAACCGGCCTCGACTAAGATAATTTGTTTTGTGTAGGAACAGATTATGGTCTGTATAATAATACATTTGTGAAATATACCTAAATAAAGATTTAAACTATCATCATTAGCTTCAGTATATCTGTCTGCAAGTCTGTCATGTCGGTACATCATACATGTTCCATGATACATCCCACATTAATAGGCACTAGCTCATACTTGTCAATGTGATCCAAAATCTGTAATCAGAGAGCACTCTAGAAAGTGCACAGATCTGACTGCCCCTAGACAAGGATCTCACCAGATCCTTCACTCTGGCCTTTTAAGTGCACACCAGTGCTCTGGCCTTTTAAGTGCATACCAGTGTTCTGGCCTTTTAAGTGCACACACAAACTGGTGCTTGTGGGGCAGATCCTCTGGCATGTGTGTGTCATCTCCCTTGGCCAACTTTTATTTATTTTTCTTTCGCAAGGAAAGTGTCCTTTGTGTTAACTGAAGTTGCTTTGTGTGTGAACTGACGTGTCCAATGTTCCTTAACCCCCCCATCACCCAAACCGGGGCCTATTTTACTGCCAATTCTGTCTTTTGTGGTCTCGTGTGGATGACTCACAATGCCCACTACCAGCTGACTGCTATGGAGTTTCTCCTCTTCCTCTCTTTCTCTCTCTCTCACTATCTATCTATCTCTCTCTCACTATCTATCTGTCTATCTCTCTCTCTCACTATCTATCCATCTCTCACACTTTCTCTCTCTCTCACTTTCTCTCTCTCTCTTTATATACAGTATATATAGAGATACACGAGTGTACAGCATCCACCATGCAGAAGTGTATATATATATATATACACTTCTGCATGGTGGATGCTGTACACTCGTTTATCTCTCTTTCTCATTATCTATCTGCCTATCTAACTATCTCTCTGTACTTCTGCATGGTTGATGCTGTGCACCTGTGAATCTCTCTCTCTCTGTTTGCCTATGTACTTCAGCAATCACGGTTGATTTCCGCTGGACAGCGCATGCCTCTCCGGGTGCCTCTGTCACAGCTTCCTGTGTGCAGAGCCACTGGGGCCTTGTTGTGGGTCTGCTTGTGTGCTGATCCATGACGTTGCAGACGGTGTGGCCCATAGAACTGGGCCCGACCTGTCGACCTGTTTATGCACAGGATACAGACAGCCGCAGACACGCTGACGCAATGGCACATTTTGACACTGGTGTGACTGATAACAGGTTAGATCAACAGCTGGGGCTGTCAGGATTTACAAACAAGCCCTCTGGTATTAATAAAAATGTCTGCTTTTCATTAAAAAAAAAGAAGCCAGCATAGTTTCCTGCACCAATGAAAGCCCTGTTCAGGCGTTGCCCAGTAACACTGATGACATTGTTTCAAAGAGCACCATGCCTCTTCCTCTTCTTGGCTGTGACCACAAACACAATAAAGAAGCTTCATCAACACCAATGCTCTTATGCCTCCATCCATTGTGTTTGCTTAATTCAGAGGACGCCATATCGTCACGGGGAATTCACCTGCACAAGCGAAGGTTCCTACTATGAAGTAGGAAGGACCAGCTCAGCATTGAATGACCTGCATTCTGGAGTTTTGATCACCTGTGATGAAGAACTAAAAGAGGAAATGTTATGTCATGTCCTGTTGGATTTTTTTTCCACCCTCCCATTAATGCTGTCCTTATTGCCAATGTGTGGACTTGCAATATCTCAACCAGGTAGTGTCATCAGAGGAAGGGGATAGTACACTCCCTACCTCTCTGATCAAAGGAAAGGGGGAAACCACAAATGACGTTCGGATAAGATCTAGGGCACCTCTTCAGAATATAAATACTGTGTCAGCTCAGTGGGAGAGCATGCAATCCAAAACTGACCTGCAAGGTAAGAAATCAGTCAGACTTTCGGTAAAGGCTTGTATCTCAAAATATTTGACTGTGGTTGTGGTTAATTAACAATATGTATTTTCATTTCTAGGGGATTTAAAACAACTGTGGTTTACTGCAAGCGTCTAACTACCGGCTGGAATTATGAAGTGTTTACCTGTCTTTGCTATGTTGATGTGCTGCGCTGTCTGGGGAAACGCAGCCTCAGTGCGAAAGCATCATCGCCGTCCGCTACAGCGCGGTCCACTGGACAACTCCGAAACTTGGAATAACCTCAGGGCTGTTGCAGAACATGTGAGTGAAGTTGTCGAGAAGCGTTCTTGGAGTTCTTTTTTTTTCTTTTTCATTTAGCTGACCTTTCATACTGACGTTTGATTTGACCAATTCTCATTCATTCGTCTGGACAGGCACAAGAAATGGACAGGAACCACACGACCCGTCTGATCCCCTTGATGTCGCAAGAAAAATTAAAAGTGAGTAGGCTGTATGCATGATGAATGAACCAAGCCAATTTCTTATGGTGTACGAATCTAGCTCGTCAATACAAAGTTCATGTCATTAAATGTAACAATCAAAATTGCAGAACAAGGAGAGCTGCTGTATGCACGCCAACATCTTGAACTACTACATTCGGAATGTGCTGACCAAACAGGGAGATCACCACGAGCGTCTTCCCATCGTAAAAGATGATCTGGAGAGGGTCGAAAAAGACTTGAAGGAACATGCCAAATGTGTATGTATGAGCACTGTTTGTGTGTGTGTGTTTACTAAACCTGCATTTGCAGTCTTACCTAGTAGCCTATACATCATCTCTTCCCGCTGTACTCTTGATTCGGTGCTGAGGCTAAAATTTCGCGCTTTCTTTATTGTTTTGCAGGACCCGAGGAAATATGATGAGAACGAGTACAACCAGAAATTCAGAGCGAATTACGAGGCGGTGAGTTTCCATATTATTTTGTAAACCCATGTATTTGCACTGTCTGTGGTACTGACAAGGGCAGCAGCTAATTTTTCCTTTCATTTCAGGCGGGAATTAAGGCTTCAATCAAGGCAATCAGCGAAATAGATATTCTCTTCCACTACCTCTACGAATCCTGCAACTATAGTCTGGAAATCCGAGCTGGGAATTAAAATGAGTTAGATTAAGAAAGACAAGTTAGTTGAGACTAAGATATTTTTTTATGTCACTATGCCTTTGTTCTTTGTTTATTTATATGTTTGAGATGTCACCTGTATTTATTGATTTATTTATTGATATGCTGGTTTTATTTATTACATAATGTGTCAGGAAACGGTTTTGAAAGTCTGACGTTTGTCGTTGACGATGAATGTCGTTATGCAGGATATGTGTATGTGCACACGTAGATTCAGGATTGAATCACATAGTAAATGCATTTTTAAAGCATTTTTTTATAAAGAGATTATGTAAACATTGGGAAACGGCCAAGATATCAGATAGGCTATATCATATTTGGGACCATATGTATTGTTTTTGTATTAACTTATTTAATAAATAAAGCTACATTTGTATACAAATGATTCCTCTGTTCATGTATGCATTTCTGAATTCATTATTTTTACAAAATGCATTCAATGACAACTTCATCCAAAATTCATGGATACCTGTCTCAGTCAATGTTCACCACCAGCAAAATGTTCTTGCAGACATTTAGCTGAAGACATTTTCCTACTATTACTGCTACGTATATATGAAAGCCATGGGCTATCAATGAGACAAAGTGGCCCAAAAATGCATCTACAACAAACACTTTCATCCAAAGTGACTTACAATATATCTTGCATTGCTCAGGAATTGAACCGAGGTCAGCTACTTTATTATTTAATAACACTAACCACTGATTACACAATGTCAATTTGCCACACTCAAAAGTGGTATCTACACTATTGTGACCGGCAAACTGTAGCGAAGGTTAGAGCGTAGTCACCCCACCCAGACTTGAACCCGGGTCTACAGGGTGCCAAAGATGCACTCTGTCAGCAACGCCAAAGAGCCAGGCTCGATGGCATGGCAGTCAGAGCACATACTCATCTGTAGTGACGATCACATCGTCACACAAACCAACAGATCAAAAAAGTTAGTTTTTGGTATCATGACAACAGCTGGCTTTAAAATATTTGTGTGATATGGGGAATTTTAGAGGTGGATAAGATGTGCTAAAGCTTTATTCTAAAGTGCCCATGCAAGGGATACTGTGGCGGTACTGTAAATGTGACGATCAGAACAATTTCACCACGGATGAGCATTAGGGCTGCAGGACATTTTTAGTGGTAGTTCCATGTGTTATTGTTTCACTCACTGTACTGGGAAAGAAAAGTGTCTGTACTATAGTATACCACCCTAAAATGTAGTATGGAGCTGTCTTGAGACATGTAGCTGTGGCATATTTACTGTATTTTACAGTATATTATATTACAATACATACGAGATGTCATACGTTTTTTTTTTTCTTTTGCAATGCGACACAACTGCAAAAATAGAGGATACAGCAACACATGATATATGCATCTTGCAATGCTTCAAGTGCTTCTGTGTTTTTTAGTTCATTGTACATTGAGTGATAAAGGAGTAGATAAAGAGAGAGCAGATGCTATAGTTATGGCAGCATGAGACACTTTTGGGCGAAGTATGAAGCATTTAGGTGGTTGTAGTGCATTTTGCACCACAGGTGAACTGATGTGCTGAGGTGTGTGTCTGTAAAGCCCACTGTGTGAGAAGTTTTTAAAAAAGAAGACAAGGTGTCGAGACAAGTGTTGAAATGATTGGAAAAAACTGTAAGAGAGAAACGTGAATACATTTTACAATCCAGTCAGTACCTGTACTTGTAAAGTTCCAACAGTGACTAGCCACTTAATTGCTACTTTTACATTTACATTAAGTCATTTAGCAGACGCTTTTATCCAAAGTGACGTACAAAGGAGAGAACAAGCTACGAGCAATAGAGACCTAGTGTAACAATAAATACTATTTTACGTAAGATTTTTTTTTTTTTAAAGCAGGAATGTAACTACTGTAAGTGCGAGTTAAGTACTAGTTAGAGGAGATAGCATTAGAGGAAGGATAAGGAGAGGTAGGAAAAGGAAGAGGAAGAGAGAGGAAGTGCAAGTTAGGAGAGGAGGTGCTTTTTGAAGAGTTGGCTTCTTAAAGGTAGATTAAGCCCTTCCCTGCAGTGCATAAATGCTCACAAATGCAGAGGAGCTAGTATGACACAAGATGCACAGTAGTTTGAGAGAGAGAGAGAGCACCTGTTGGCCAATCACGTGCTCTTCTCAGATTTCCGTCCATGGAGAGTGGGAAATCACAGGTAGGAAATGCCCGATGCCAGACACTCCCGCCTGCTCTCGGTCAACCAATTAGGCTCTGCCTCAAGGGAGATGACACTTAAGCCAGGTAAACATTTCCTGGTGTGCTTCTCTGTGTGCGTGTGACAGAGAGAGAATGTGTGTGTGTGTGTTTATACTGTACTTGTGTGTGTTTATCTTCCCTCCCCTGGATACAGTGACGATAAAGAAGACGATAATGGGCATTCAGAGCGGAAGACGCACCAGTGCATCTCTAGGGTAAACACCAGTGAATGGAGCCTATAGGGAGTATAAATAGGGAGTATAAATAGGGAGTATAAATAGCAGCACCATACAGGACCTTCCTAAAAATAGCCCTCTGTTTGCTGCTATTTATAGAAACAGGTGCTTCAAAGGCCAGGTGTGGAATGTGGATTGCACAGAACATACTGTACGCACACTTCCCCAAAGTGACATCATTGGAGTATAAATCATAAAACGCCGCAAGACAGAGGGGCTTTTTTCAACTCAAGTGCTTTTGTTTATTCACTTCATTTAAAGTGACATATACATTACAGTAACATTTATTCATTTGGCAGATGCTTATATAAAGAGAGACTTACAAGTGAGGTACAATAAACAAGTAAGTGAGTAAGTGAGGAGATATAATGAAAGTAAGCACCAGCAAACTGATCCTAGCCAACCTGCCAAGTGCTGAGAGCCAAGTGAAGAGGCAGAGGTGTGCACTTTTCACATCTCACATCTCCCAAGAAAGAAGTAAAGAGTTGCAGCCCTCTCCGGCTTTCAATAATGCCCCACTAAAGGAAACCCAGACTAAAGCATGATAGTGCTTCTGTCTTCTATAGTGGTACTGCTAACACAACACACTGCAGACTTATTTACTATTTGACAAATGGTATATCAGCTTCATTTCTTTTTATCCCAAACTAATCCATGCTCTGTCTTCATAATCATTTGACTACAACCATTCAGTAACATCCAATTATGCTTTATTGCAGACAATTTTTAACAATGTTGACAGTGGCTTTAACAATGTTAACATCCATAAAAGTGCATCGGTCATTTCATATGTTTTTATAAGACCCCCATATAAAAACGTGTAATTAACTGCACTATAAGCATAGCTTTACTTTACTCAAATTGATGATTGCAACCATGATGCGAACATAAAGGAAGCGATATTCAAATTCTAAACAATATTCAAAACATCTCAATAGGAAAACTGTGCCTGGAGAGTTTGTTGGCTTTCCTCGATTGGGGAAGGGAAATCCCAACCTTCACCCTGAGGTTCCTACAGTCAGGTCACAAAGACCCCACTCATTACTCTCTTCCTCATTACGCTCACATACATTTCTGCCCGAAACCACTGAATATGGAATTTTGCCTTTGGGTTGTAAATGTTATGCTGCTGATACTGCCATTGATACACGGATTCCCTTCTGCACGATTTGAGATGTAATGGAAAGCCTTCACCTTTATAAATGTGTTTCGTAACAACTGAAGTTAGCAAGCAGCACGGTTTTACAAGTTATACCTATTAAAACCATTTATATCCATGTCATGATCCACACACTGCAGAACTTACGTAAAGTAAAGTTAAGTAACACTATGCAACAATTTTACACTTTTTGAGGTATGGTTTTATGGGCAACTATAGGTACCATTCTCAAATTAATTTTTATAGCATATGGTCATGTGAAGGACAGATAAACACGTGTGTCTTTCCCACTAGCCATCTAGGATATGCACTATGTAGTTCTGTGTTTCCTGGCTGGAACACCTTGCAAAAAAGCTTTCACAGCATGACATTGTCAGCTATATTGCCAAAAGACACCAGTTAGTGTGTTGGCAAGCTTCTATCAGTGTCAACTGATGTTTGTTTGTGTCAACTGATGTTTGTTTGTGTCAACTGATGTGGTGTTTGCAAGGTTTTTGCATGACTTTTAGGCAGTTAGCTTGCTAGTTTTGGAACAGAACTCCTTATTGCTGCTTTAATATTTTGGGAATTTTGACAATGTACCTTTGAGCGAGTATAGAGCCCCGGCAGACCCTGGCCATGGCCACAGCTGAGGTCTCCCCCACTTCTCTGTCCAAACCTCCAAACCCCTGAACCCCGTCCGTTCACCACGCTGTCACAGTTAAACTCTGATTCATAACCCAAAAGGCCTTGTGAGTTTTAGCTGTGAAGCACTCTATGGCTGCCTACGAGTGGAGCGCTTATAATGGAGGAACAGAAAGTAGTGCAAGTGTCTCAAAGTGGGTCATGTCAGAGTAGATGGTGCTCAAGTTGTGTTACCATGTGGGTGATGACCTCGTTACCTCATTTCAGGTTTAGGGGGAGGAGGTGGGTCCACACATCCAGACAGCTTCTGCTTGCCAGTAACAACCAACGTGTGACGCAAAGCAGGACTGTGTCAGTAGGGGCTTTGAGAGCCCTGCTTGCTTTTGTGTGTCTTTCATATCCCAAAGTTACCCGTTTTTCGTATTTAGCGCAGCTTCATTGCCAGATATCAGTACACTGTTTCTATTATTTATTCTTCTAGTCCTTCTCTGAACGGATAGAAGTTTGTTGTATTGAATGCCCCAGGTTGTGCTGCCGACTGACTTGTATCAGACTAATTATTGTGCTCCCTTATGCCTTTCTGCAAAGCACTCAAAATCACCAAAGCAGATGCAGATGAATTTCTTCCATATACTTTTGATCTTGGTGATATGTCTGACAGTTTCTTCTTTGTTTTCTTCTTGGACTTGAAACAACACACATATTTAGGAACGTCTGAATGCTGTGCCACTTCATTTATTCAAACTGTTCTTTTCTCACTATTTTGTTGGAGCGATGGGGACACTTAGCAAAGTTAATAACAGATTATCTCACACCCACACATATAAGATGAAAAAAGACACTACTGGTGTTCAAAGCCTTCATTTTAGCATTGAGGTCTTACTAATGTCATTACTGCCTAAAGGGTGGTCATCACAGCCATGACAAAATTACCTCAAATTACTTCTAAATCTGTACTTTCTATCACTGTTTGCAGATGCCTATGGGTACTAACAAAATGTAAGGCATGACCATTAAAATCAATGCCTCATCTATCTCATTTATTTCGAAAAGCATATAACGACTGAGATTTTATTTCCAGCTACTGCATGACACATCAAGGGCACATCAAATGCGCATACTGCTGATGAATACAGTCGCGCCAAATGTCCCGTCCCAAATAAAATAGTCTACCGCTATAATTCTGTGGCGGAAATGCCGCATATGCTTATGTGCACACAAAAAAGTAACCGCAAACCAATAACCTACTTTATCTGTCCAGTAATCGATCCTTATAGCCGCTGTGGCTCTCAAATACAAAACCGCAAACCATTAGGTGAAACCCGGTGCGCACTGTAGGGCTGTAAATCAGAACGGCACCCTCAGCATCTTGTAAATGCGCGTGTGCCAAGCGCTTGGAAACTCGGAGCGACCCCAACACGTCATGTGTGTGGGAATTCCTGCAGAGGAGAAAAGCCGGTATAAAAAGGTGTAAGCCACTAGAGATTTTTGAAAGTTTCAGTGTATCATGTGGAATCTAACCCACACGATCAAACCAACAACATGCGGACTAAACTTTTAACCTTGTTCGTTCTGCTTGCGCTCCTGCACCTTTGCCAAGGTTGCCGACGGAAAAGACTTTTGCGGGTGGAATGTCTTGCGGGTGGAGTGCCTTTGATTAAAAACATGATAAAAGCCATCGATGTCATGCGGGACTCCATAACAGTAAGTTGGGGCTAGGCAATTAAATCATACAACTGACAATTAAGTACTGGGTTTGAAAATATAGTTTAAACTGAATTTTCTTTTTTTTATTGTAGGATGAGCAACCGCACATAAAACTTCTAAGAAATTTTACTAGTCCGTGTAGAAAGGTAAGAATGATTAATTGACAAGAAATGAGGATGGACAAAATAATAAATCAGTTTTAGCAGAAAATGATCAGATCTATAAATATTTGAATTGATGCAAGATGTTTACATTCCTTTATGTGAATGATGCCTATTCCAGAAGGGAGTGAATCTCCAAGTAATCAGTGATATTCTGGACATCTACATGACACACATCAAACTGGATAACAGTGAGACGTTCATGCACAACCTGTCCCGACTTCAGGACACTGTGGAACACTGTGTGAGTATACAGTATGTTATAACCCCTGGATGTATCGCAATACTTTTTAAGTAATTATCGCAATACTTTTTAAGTAATTCTAACTTGTAGAGCAAACATTACAATTTCATATTATGACAATGTGAATGTTTAGAGATGTCAGGCATTTGATGTCCCGGGAAGTGGCAACAAGTGCTGTGATTGTTCTCAGGATGCCCAACTGATGGCTTGTTTTTTTTTTTTCAGCTCGAAAGAAACCCGCAGCCAACTACTGCAGCCATCTCCAAATACAAATCTAAACAGACTACAAAGAACATTAAGACCCTGGGGAAAACATTTGAGAAGGTGAGACATTGCCACTTATCATGCTACATAGATACCACTAGTCATTGTCCATTTTAACTTTACTTTGGGAAATGGTCCAGGTCAAAGAGAACAACAGAGACCAACAATAACATTGAACTCACCTGATAATTTGGTATTGGGCTTCCAGTGAAGTCATTCAGGAAACTGACATCCAGTACTTGTTTGTTCAGATTGAGCGTAGACTGACCTTTAATTCAGATTATCTTTCCTCCAACCCTCTCTGCATTTATCTCACGATGTGTAAAATATATAATCGTATGTATAGAGCCCTATGTGTACAAGGGGGTCAAATCCATGCTTGAACAGATATGCTAAACAGTTTTTGTAGTTTCACTAGTGTGTCAATGTAGGATTTGGCTTTGAAGTTACTACCACACACCTCATGACCTGACCTATCTTCCTTTGATCTGATTGCAAAGAGAGATCTGAATATATATATACATATTTATATATATACTGCATATATATATATCTCTCTCAAAACAGCAAGAGTTGAATATATACTGTATATTCTTTTTTAAATTAAATGCCTCAACTCTTGCTATTTGAGTTCAGCCTTTATGATATGCAGGTGTTGGATATGTGTTGATATGCTTGTGGTAACTCTGTGTATCTGTGTTTGGCAGCTGGACCAAAGAGGCATCTACAAAGCTGTGGTTGAGCTCAAGACGGTCCTTGTATGGACCAGCATGTTCGCTGGTGAACGGTGAACAGCAAATGAGCGCAATCATACTGGGAGTCATGGTCCAAAGGAGAAAGCAATGCACACACTCTCACTCACACTGACTCATATGTACATCTCGTACACACGCGCGCACACACACACACACACACACACACACACACACACACACACACACACACACACACACACACACACACACACACACCACACACTCACACACACACACCACACACCATCCAATTAAACTCATGACTGAAGACATGGACATGACTCAGTGTTAACACAGGTTGAACCAAGGACCGGTGGATGACATCTTGACCATGATGACATCACCACAGTCAGTGTGGTGATTCAAGGGTAACTTGAGTCTGAAGTGTCTTGTTTATAGTCTTTATTCTTTTTCTTTTTGCACTGAAACTGAACAAGGTCCAAGGTGTGAACAGTGATTATGTCGCTGTTACTGAATAATGCATTCATGTGTGCTTAGCTTGCTTACTTATGACTGCATTGTCAGATCTGATTTGCCAGGGTTTTTACTTAGTTAAATTATTATGATTTAAGTAGTGCTGTTTAATGCAGTACATTTTTATCATATTTATAATGCATTTCCAGTAATTTATTGATAAGGTATTTATGTATTTTATAAGTATTTGCAAATGTAGACATATTTGGATTTCCAGTGTCCTGTAAGCTGATTGCACTAGCTAAGATTTGCACAGTCTTAATATCTGCCTCTTATAAACCACTCTCAGTGTGTGGGCAGGGATCATCCTGTACATATGTTTTATGTGTGTGGTAACATGTATGGATGCCTTGCTTTTTATTCAAATAAAGGTATTTTTTGTACCATCCACAGTGTATGTTCCATTTGTGCAGGGCAAAACAGTTCTCCTCTCGCATACAGTATTTAGTCATAGACATTTACCCCCCCCCCCCCCCCCCCCCCCCCCCCTCGGGCCCGGGTTCCATTTTACTTGACCCCCACCCGATGGTGGGCCTGTGCTTCTCAGCGGATGACCGCAAATGTGGCAATGGCGGCCTCTTCTGGCAGAACATGTAGCCTACTCTGGGCATGCAGATTATGCCACTAAGTAGGGCTGTTCTTGTGGAATTGTGTTGTGCAATAGAATTGCTAGGACCCAAAACTTAATCAGCACAGTATCTGTCCCAGGCACACAGAAAGGCCTCACAGACATTATAACATTCAAACAGGTAAGAATTTAGAGTAAAAAGCCCAATTCAAGTTCTTATAGTGCCAATTGGAGTCCTCACTGGATAATGGTTCCTGGCCCTTGTGTATCTAACACCACATATACCATGAGAACCAGGTACAGCAATGAACATATGTATAAGCACATGGTTGCATGCACACACGCACGCGTGCGTACTGGATATAAGCTTACCGAGTATGCGTCTGGTCGGCGACGTCATACCCGGCAAAACTCGGTGAAAACAAGCAGCTGTAAAGCCTGGAATCCGATCGTTAAGCTGTCAGATGCACGTAGTCATTGATTTTGCAATAATTTATTTTGGGATTGCTACAAGGAAAACACTGCTTTCGCTTTCACGAGTTTCGATTTCACGAGTTTCCTTGCAACGCCATAATTGCGCAACGTTACTTCCGACTATTCATCGACCAGACAAATAGCTGTTCTTAGAAGAAGTGTTTGACTGCGATGTTAAACTTTTCTCTAACCTTGTGAAAATGGCACGTTAAAATGTGAAAGTGCTGCTTACCTGCCCATTCATTACTACCATATTACTATTGTACACAGCAAGTCTGGTGATTTGAGGCAGAGAACACGAGGATCCATTTCCATTTCATTACTGTCACAGTAGTCCAAACCACAGTTTGCACCGCGACTCAATTGCATTTAGGCCCTCTGGTGGATATTTTCTGTAAATTCATCCTGTTCACCATTCACAAATACAGATGCACGTCCGTACATTTCAGTTAGATTTATAGTTTATAGTTAGATAGCTAACTTTGGTGGCTATCACAATATGTTGCAAAGTAAATGTTGTTTAATTGAAGTGTTTGTCTTGTCAGCCAAACATGTTTGTGTACATCAAGAAACATCGACAAATTATAATGAAAATATGGGGATGAGTTTTAAAAGGTTAATTATGTAAATCGTACGGAAAGATTGAGCAAGTTTCACATACACTTTGCTTATGTAAACCAAAGGTTAACGTTCTATCACCTAGGGAATGTGTCTGGGTGACAGGCAATCCAGTGTAGCTTCCAAATTCGTCATTTGAACAGCATTTATACAGAGATAATCCCAGAACACAACCCTCAGTGACAACTGTGTCCTGGAATGGATATGTTGTTATACAATTGTTATACAATCTAGTGTCATATATTCATTCTCAATATTAAAATCCACCTCCGAGGAGGAGGACGCTCTACTGCCGAAACCCGGGATCGAACCAGGGACCTTTAGATCTTCAGTCTAACGCTCTCCCAACTGAGCTATTTCGGCTGCCATGCTGTGGACGCCACGTGTTTGCAACTAATTGCCACTAGTGTGCATTGTTAGTGAGTGCATATAGATACGTGCACGGTTACATACACACACACATAATAGCTTTATCTCAGAAATTCTTAGATAGAATTCCTTTAGTCAGAATGTGTTTACGATAAGTGCTATAGTAGACATCCAGTGAACTTTCCTACCATCAGTGTCTTGACCTTTTATCTTACACCATGACCATATGCATTTCATCCTCAAAGTATATAAACAAAGCATGTCTTCAGATAACGACAAACAGTTCTTGATTACACATCCAACAAGTATTTAATGGACTAGCTAATAAATAATGGTCATTTATTATATTTGAATTTTGCCTACTTTAATCCTGTAACCTTAATCATGTTGTGCTTTGTTTTACAATCTAGTGTCATATAATGATGTTATAAGTCATAAATCATGTTATTATGTAACTATATAGATATCCAAACACAGTACGATAGTGACCTTTCATGGTCAATCATTGTGCTCAAACCTGTAACTTGTACGATGGCCGTGCAGATATGCGCTAAGAAAGAACCTGAACCTACACACACAGACACACAGACACAGACACACACACACACACAGACACCCACACACACACACACAGACACACAGACACACACACACACAGACACACAGACACACACACACACACACACACATGGACGGATTATGAAACCATGGGCCCCTGGGCCTGGACATGTAAAAGCCCCCTCTGCATGCGCACGCCTGCAAAAATTGTGCGCTCGCAAAACATTACTTCAATGTAACTACATTTTTTTTCAACAGCACAATAACTACATTCACCTGTACCTCAACAGGATTTACAGAGCAGGTACACTCAATTAAAGCCAACAGCGAAATACACCTCTTTCAACCACAAAAAAGAGGCTCTGGCTTAGGGGCCCCCTGAGCTCATGGGCACCTGGGCCTGGGCCCGTTCGGCCCGTTGGTAATCCATCCCTGCACACACACATACACACACACACACACACACACACACACACAAAGGGGATCAACAGGAACGCATCCTATATCTTGCATTAAATCATCATGAGTCATGCGTTAGTTAAGCATTACCTAAGTATATGATTTGTGCCCTTATTATAGAATGTACCCATGTACACTCCATGCAAACAAATAGTCAAACAAGATCTGTAAACAAAACACACACATGCATAATGTATGATATACTATATGCAAATGAGCACACATACATGTACAACATACAACCCACATGTAAGTCTGGTAATATTTCAGGTTGTGACAAAATGAGCCATCATTGCACACACTCGCACTCACACTCACACTCACACACGCACACTCACACACACACACACACACACACACATTGTAGCATGCACAGGGTATGGGAGCATTTTCTCTGCAGATGCATCTCACATACTAACACAAACGCAGGAGTTTCTGAAACATTAACATTCATCATCTGACCTTTTGCACCACTGTCACAAAGACACACATCAATACACACACATACACTCACAAACACACAAGCACACACAGACACACACAAACACACACAAACACACACAAGCACACACAAAAACATGCACACACAAACGCACACAAGCACACACAAACACATGCACACACAAACACACACAAGCACACACAAACACACACAAACACACACATACACACACAAACATGCATACACACACAAGCACACACAAGCACACACAAACAAGTTACACACACAGATACCACAGCTACATGCCTCAAGATGGCTCTATGTGGTATACTAATGCACAAAAGTTTCTGTGGTATACTATAGTACAAAAAAGCGTGCAGACACTTTTCTTTCCTACTACACTACACTTTCTTTTAGTACTATAGTATGCCACAGAAATGTAGCATGGAGCTGTCTTGAGGCATGTAGCTGAATTTCATATTTACTGTATTTTATTTTATATTACAATATGTACGTCATATGTTTTTATTTTATTTTGTAATGCCACACTAAACTGTGCAGAAATAGAGGATACAGCAACACATAATATATACTAATAGAATCTAATGAGCAGGCCAAACTTGAAGAACGGGCAGAAGACGTAGTCAGGATTTCAGAGAATGGCCTGCCTGACTGTAGGAAGGTTTTGCATTTATCCCATTCAGTCAGGTAGAATACAGGGGGGTGGTATTAAGACCACACCCTATAGGTAACGGCAGGAAGGAGAGACAGTGGGGGACACCTGTGTGTGTGTGTGGGGGGGTTGTTGATAGCAGGAAGGAGGCTATCTGGGGGGAAGGGGTTCAGATGCTAATGGGTCAAGTCTCAGGGAGACAAAGGCAGAGTACACATCCAGGAGTATGGGACATAGAGTCAGATGATACAAAAGGATGCAACACTTAGTTCATGTCAAATAGCAACGTTCGGTTCCATCAATGCATTTTGCAATGCTTCAAGTGTTTTTTTTAGTTCATTGCACATTGAATGATAAAGTAGTTTAATGGGAGAGAGCATGTCCTAAAGGTATGGCAGCATGAGTCACTTCTGGGTGACGTACGAAGTGTTTTGGTGGTCAATGCAGAGTTTTGTAAAAGCGAAAATGATGGTAAAAAACAGTGATAGAAAGTCCCTCAGCAAAACCACTTGACGTTTGTTTTAAGGTCACACATGATGCAGATAGCCGGATGGGAAGTTTCTATTTCAGTCTATACATTTACATTGTTTGTCAGTTAACGAGATTTGAACGGCATTTTAAATGATGCACAGTCATGTGAAATCACTCTCATTCACTATTGCTTTATAGATGTACAGTAAGGTATTCCATCACGGAGTCTGTGCCCAGCATATGTATCACTTAGTGCAGAAGTATTATTATCTCCTATGTTTTTTCTAGAGAGATAGAGGTTCCCCTGAGAGAAACATTCCTACGTATACCTTAAGAGGCTGAATCCATGTTTCTGGGATTGATTAATGTCATCCACGTCCGTTTGAGCATGAGTGTGATGAGTTTAATGGGCATGACCCAGACTGAAGCGCAGGTGATAATTAGAAAGAATATCATGAACATCAACAACAAATGCTAGGCAAGTCCAAATAAAACACTTCCCACATAAGGGCGGCTGAAGGCTAAACGTTACTCATAGGTTTGTTTTCACAAGGGATTAGAAATGAACGGCTAATTAATTCACACCTATGTATTTTTCTTTTTACTTAATAAGCTCAATATACAATGCAATACATCTTGGTATTGCATTGCAGTCAGTGCATACACGTCCAGACACTAACAAAACATTTTAGGCCAAAACATTTGTTCTATCTTAAAACTGTGTTAAGGTATAGCAAAAAATGGTCCAGACCAACCTTATAGAAGGCCTTCTTACAGAAGGTAGAGTTAGCTAAAGAGGTTTCAGGAAACACCTCTAAATGGAACAGCTTTAGAATGACATAGCATTAACAAGGCTTCAGGAAGCACAGCCATGATAAATATGATCAGCCACTTCACTGTTGTCCACAGAGATGATTTTTGCTCTTCCTTAACTAACACTATTACTGTTAGCAAACACAAATATAGTTTTCATGCAGGCCATTCCAAAAGTCACACCCAAGGCATATGGTAAACCTGGCTATAGTACTGTTACACGAACACGAACTCATATACAGGTATATCTGTATAAAGATACCATACTGGCCCTGCTTTAGTCAAGACCCATAAGGAACTCCAAGAGCAGGCTTATGACGCCTCTCTATGCAATGATAATGTGTGTGGTGTTTTGAAAAATCTGATTAAAAGAAATGAATAAGGAACCCAATTATAAATGAAAGAATATATTGGCCCACGTGTTGTGTAAATGTTTGAGAGACCTTTGTGAGAGTTAAATGAGTGCTTCTAGTGCCGGTGCATTGAATTCAGATTCATAAGAAATCTATCTGTCAGCAGAGGATGAGGCTTCCACCACATCATGGGCATTCATATCAACAAGGATGTGGGTGTTCAAAATACCAATGAAGCATTGGTGCCAGTCTACAGGGCTAGAGGAAGGTCCCTTACCCATTTAACACTACACACATTTGTAGAGCCCAAAACCACGACACACAGGCACACACACAAACAAACACACACACACACACAGGCACACACACACACACACACACACACACACACACACACACACACACAGGTACACACACACACACAGGCACACACACACACAGGCACACACACACACAGGCACACAGGTACACACACACACAGGCACACACACACACACACAGGCACACACACACACACACACACACACACACACACACACACAAACACACACACAAACACACACACAAACACACACACACACACACACACACACACACTAACATTCATGGAATAGTGCAAGACGGTTGAAGTTGGTTGAAAGCTCATCTGTGGAAAAAGCTTGTGGTTTTAGGTGACTACTGCTGCAGGTCAGAACTGTTGTGCCCAGTGCGTCAGAGAATCCAAACCCCACAGACCAACAGAAGGAGATTCAACTCAAGTGAGACCCACATGGAAAATATACGCTGGCATAGACCAGAGATAAAATGTGGTTACACATTGTGAATACACTTATATCTGCAACACAAGTATCTGCAAATGGAATTGATAGATGTTGGTACATAACCTCTCTCATTAATCATTGCATCCGCTGATCAACCAATTCAGCCTTGTTTCTTTTTTTTCCCCATCTGTCTGAATAAAAAAGTGTGCATTCAGCATGTATTTTTATTCTCTTGAAGTTTGAGGTTTGAGTTCTAGAAACTGCACTGGTGGCTGTGTGTGAGAGCACTTCTTGTGGGGAATTCAAAGCCTTCTAGGAAGCATTCAGAATAAGTACCTGCAAGCAGCACAATGCCACAAGATGAGTGAATGCAATGCATTCATATGCAAAGAAATGCATGAGTAGTTTTAGTGCGTAGCCATATAACAGTATAAGTATATTCTCATTATTTATTTTACTAAAACGAATCAGCCATGACTTAGTATCCTGCAGTATCCTGCAACCCAAAAGATGATTTGGTGTGTAGATGGGTGCTTTGTTTTGCAATAGCGGCATGCTTTGTTGAGTTTTGCTGGAGACTGGAAGGTAATGAAAATGGAAGTAAAGTTTGAGGCAGTTTAAAGCCAATATTGACTCCGTAATCTTTGGTATAGTAGCACTGAGTTTGACCACGTTGCATAATTTCTTACTTGTGTATTTTACCACAATTCTTTTTTTCTTGTTTCCTGTCACCCAACACAACATGGACAGATCTGAAGCTGTGCAACCTATTAACTTGTTTAAGTTATCATTGTTTCTCAAATCCATATAGAGTGAACAAGGAAGTCTTATTTGCCAACTTTTTGGGGTCATTCAGAGGCCAACAAAGCCTTTGAAAAGACAAACATTTCATCAAAGCTAGGCTTAAAACCATTAGCGTATCTTTTGGAACTGAACACGTAGTGGAATAAGCAGGTATTAGTTTTACTTAGACTTAAATGCATCTATTTCATCTATTTAATTTCAGTGCATGGAAAGGCCATGTGTTTGGATGTGACAAAGAAGGGGGAAAGGATTGGTTACGCATTACACGTTTCGGTGATTGCCATTATGTTGTGCATTGCAGATCACTCTTTTGTGTTTTTTAGCACTGCAACCCAAAAATAGATTTTCAACATAGGCGACATTTTTCTTCTATGCCATTAAAAGTTTGCCATTAACAGCCACTAAATATTAGTGTAAAATAAAGGCGGTAAAACCATGGCACACACAAGTTTTCAAAAACCACATTTTTTTTCTTTCTTCTCTGAATTGCAAACCCCAAAAAGTCCTGATAAGTGCATCAGGTTGCATGGAACATCCTCTCCTGTCACTCGTTGAGGGCCTGTTTACTGTGGTGACCGTGGCAACAGCATCGGACCATCATCAGGGGGTCCCCAGGCAACAGCGTCCTCGTAAGCGTTCTTGAGGTAGGATCCCCTAATGAACCTGTGGGTCAGAGGCCATGCTGCTGAGTCACATTTAGAGGTAAAGCATCTCTGATTTAAAAGAAAAACCTGCAAGAAAGCCACAGAAACCCCAAACCCTCCTGCTCCCCTTCGCTGTCATCATCATCATGAGATGCATAAAAACCCACAGACTCCTCTCTGCTGCATCACATTCTCAGGTGAAGGCCTGCTCAACACAGCTCAACACAGCACAGCACAGCACAGCAAGCACTCCTTATCTCAACTGAAAGACAAGAAGCTTGGATCGTGAACATCCCAGACCAAGTATAAGGATAAAGATGGAATCTCGCTTCAGTGCTCACGTTCTCCTATGCGGACTGGTCTTGTCGATATGTATTGCGTGGGCCGACTGTGAATTGCCCGACAATATGGTGGAAGATATCAACCATCTGAAAAAAACCCTTGTGAGTAAAATACTGTGTACATAGTTTATAAACACTTTATTGCAACTTTTAGTTAATGAAAGGAATGACAAGGACTTCTTTGGAGTATGGAAGGCCCTGGGAAGTGCATGCTGTAAGCGAATAGTTACAGTTACAGCTACAATTTTGAAGTAATTTTTGGATTATTATGTTTTTGTATTGATAGTGTAGTTTCAGAACTTGACCAAACTCTCCGTCATGATCTTCCATCATGATTTATGTTGTTATGCTGTGTACATGCCTTATGTGCTCTTCGCTGCCCCTGCGGTAACTGAGACTGATGTTTACAGTAATCGGAGGGTGGGAGGACTCAGATGGGTTTCGCACACTCATCTAACCCCAAAATGACTTCGAAATTTCAGAGAATTTACTATCTTCTAGGTATATCAGGATGGCCTATGTTGCATAGCAACCCCTCTCTACTGGGGCATGACTACCACAAGCATCTGAGAGGAACCAGTGGCTAATCACTCAAGTGTGTCAGAGGGTTATACAGCTCAGTACTGGTCATACTGTATCAATTCTTCTTCTTATAATTATTAATAATAATATCAATAATAATTCCAGTTAAATTCCCACAGTCCCAAGGCTGTCTCCAGCTGAACGGACAGCACTAGGTAGATCATTCCACCAGCGAGGTACCATGAACGAAAAGAGACTGCACTCTCCTGCTGCTGATAGAAGGCAAAGACAACAGACACTGATCATAGGAGCGAAGTGGTCGAGAGGGGAAATAGCGCTGAATCATGCCATTTAACTAAGCAGGAGCCGATCCAGTGGCTGTCCTATAGGCCAGAGTTAGGGATTTAAATGTAATTCTAGCAGCTACAGACAGCCAGTGATGGGTGACATGTGTCCTCTTTGGCTGATCAATGACCAAACCTACTGCTGCATTCTGAATAATCTCTAACAGTCTCACAACACTTGCAGGCAGGCCCACTCAAATTGAACAGCAATATCTAGTTTCGAAATATCCAGGGCCATTAGCTTTAAACATGTTACTGGCATTGGGTGCCTAGTATTGATAGATACTGAACTCAGTGCTTTAAATATGTGCTTACTGTTAAGGTGTGAATTTCGAGAAATGCTTTGAGTTGATTTTTGAAAGGGTAGCTTCATAGAGTTATTGTGTGTGCAGAACCTGTCGAACCTTAAGGACAAGCCTGGCAGTTTCTTCAAGAAACTACTGCAGGCTATGGAGAAGCAGTTTGAGGTAAAAACGATGATCCCTCTTTCCACAAACTTTCCCCATCTCTTGTCTCCGAATCCTCTGCTGACTAGCTTTTACTTTTCTCTCTCTCTCTCTCTCTCTCTCTCTCTCTCACTCTCGGCCTCCTACACTCACACACAGTCATACACACACACACACACACACACACACGCACACACATTCAATTTCTTTTTCTGTCTCTCTCTCTCCTCTTTTTGGTTAATTCATTTAATTAAATACATTTTCTTTGAGACCGTATACGAGGCACTACATGGAGGCGCTACATACTATAAATATATGGAACGGAACTGAATTGTGTTTTTGTGTGTCTCATGGGCACTTAGAGGCTACATGAAGAGCCTATATAACTATGAGAAATATGAAATGGAACTGATTGCTAATTTTGAGTGTCTCTGTTGTGCCAGAGGGAGGACCAGAGGCTGGTGGTGCTGGAGATGATGTCTGCCTACTCCCGCATCTTTGACCAGATAAGTAGAGAGACAACAAGCCAGCGAGACAGTGGGACCCCAACCCTGCGCAACCACATGAAGATCATGAGAAACGACACGGTCCTGGACAACAGCCGTAAACTGTGTGACATGCAACGTACCATCAGGGACTACAAGGTAAACCTGTCACTTCCTGTATGGCTGCTAAATTAGACAAGATATTTGGCTCTAGAAGAATGGACAAGCAAAATATAACATAATATATAATATAATATAATATATAATATAATATATTATTATATGGCAACGACAGTAGGAGCGTTCTGATTGGCTAATGAGTAGTCATGCCAGCCGCATATTGCCCTCCTCTATACGGATCCGTATTGCCCTCTGACGACATTTTCAAAATGAGCGAAAGCGATCAGTCTGACTTTTACTATCAAGACGAAAATGAAAACATCAACAGCCATGAGGAAATTCACAAGAAGCGAAGATTTGTTATTGAAAGTGATGATGAAGACTAGAAACTATAGTTTGAATCACTTGTGTTGTTACTTTACTGTAAATTAAAGCCATTAGCTGAGCCGTGTTGTCCGTTTTCTATTGATCATTGTAACTTGAAGTTAGCAAGTAATTGGTTGCTATGCAACCTCGACCGTTCGGTCATGCCGGGAAATATCAAACTTCGGCTTCGGCTTTGACATTTCCCGGGATGACCTCACTCTCGGTTAGTAAGTAGTTAATATAATATGCTCCACTATCGTAATAAATATGATTAATTAATAAATAGTATTTATGACATATATGTGTATCGTGTGTGTCTGTGTGTATATGATATGTTTTTACTCATTCTCCCTTTGTGTGTGTTGGTTTCCTCAGACTAGCAGTCCTGTGGAGCAGCTGAGGGCTCTGGATGACTTTCCCGTGGTCTATGAACGAGCCTCTGAGCTGACCCAACCAAAACCAAAGAAGAAATTCCATCACTAGAAACTGCCTAAAGCGGACCCACAGAATACATACATACATGTATACACACACACACACACATACATAGACACACTTTCTTTCTTTCTTTCTTTCTTTCTTTCTTTCTCTCTTTCTCTCTCTCTCGCTCTCTCTCTCGCACACACACACACACACACACACACACACACACACTCCTACACGTATACCTCTCCATTTTCATCTCTGCTGCTGGAGGTGGGTCCAGTATGGGTCAGTCATAAGCTTTAAGCCATAGTTTTTTTGACCTGTGCTAATTCATTTTTTGTACGGTGCTATGAATGCTAGTCTGAGTTTGGTCTAGAAACGTTTTTCACAAATCTTAGTGCTAAATTATTTCTTCATTATTTAATGTAATTTAATATAATAAGTCATATTTAATTTAATAGCAAAATCTACTGTATGGTATGAACTTTGTCATGTTTTTTTTTTTGTAACTTATTGTCATAATCATTCATCATCACCATTATTGTACTGTATTTATAATTCAGCCAAAGTTTAATTGGTACAACTGTGTGAATGTTAATGTTGCATTGTACAACCCCATGATATTTTGGGACAGATGTCAGATGCTACCTTAATAAAAAAAAAGAATTATAGTATTGAATCGATTTCTATTTGTATCCATTGATTTCCTCTTTCTATGATTAGTTTGATTCTAAAATGTGAACGTCCACAAGGCGAGCAGATATACAGGTGCATCTAAAAAAAAATGAATATCATGGAAAAGTTCATTTTTTTCTGTAATTGAATTAAAAAAGTGACACCTTACACATAAAGTGGCATATTTCAAGCCTTTTTGGTTTTAATCTTGATGATTACGGCTTACAGCTCATGGAAATCAAAAATCCAGTATCTCAATATATTACAATAAAACATTTACAATACAGAAATGTCGACCTGAGAAGAGCTCTAATCAGCTATTTAACTCTAACCCTTTTGCACAAATGACTGCATCAATGTGGGGTGACAGGTGGCAATCAGCTTGTGGCACTGCTGAGGTGTTATGGAAGCGCAGGTTGCTTTGATAGCGGCCGTCAGCTCGCCTGTATTGTTTGGTCTGGTGTATCTCATTTTCCTCTTCTTGGCAATACCTCATAGATTCTGTATGGGGTTCAGGTCAGGCCAGTTGGCTGGCCAATCAAGCACAATAATACCATGGGCAGAAAACCAGTTACCAGTCGTTTTGGCACTGTGGGCAGGTGCCAAGTCCTGCTGGGAAAGGAAATCAGCATTTCCATAAAGCTTGTCAGTAGACAGAAGCATGAAGTGCTCTAAAATATCCTGGTAGACAGAGGCATTGACTCTGGACTTGATAAAACACAGTGGACCAACACCAACAGATGACATGGCACCCCAAATCTTCACTGACTGAAAACTTCACACTGGACTTGGATTCTGTGCCTCTCCACTCTTCCTCCAGAATCTGGGACCTTGATTTCCGAGTGAAATGCAAAATTTTCCACTGAGCAACTGTCAAGTTCTTTTTTTCCTTCGCTCAGCTAAGACGCTTCTGATGTCACTGGTTCAGGAGTGGTGGCTTGACACTAGGAATGCGACAGTTGTATTCCATTTCCTGGACATGTCTGTGCGTGGTGGCTCTTGATGCACTGACAGCCTCAGTCCACTCGTTGTGAAGCGCCCCCAAGTTCTTGAATCGGCTTTGCCTGACAATCCTCTCAAGGCTGCGGTCATCCAAGTTGCTTGGGCACCTTTTCCCACCACACTTTTCCCTTCCAGTCAACTTTCCATGAATATGCTTTGATACATCTCTGCGAACAGCCAGTCCTTTCAGCAATTACTTTCTGTGGCTTTCCCTCCTCATGGAGGGTGTCAATGAGTGTCTTCTAGACAACTGTCAAGTCAGCAGTCTTCCCCATGATTGTGGTTGTGTTTACTGAACCAGACTGAGACATTGAAGGCTCAGGAAACCTTTGCAACCTATTTTAAATTATTTATTTTAATATTTTGAGATACTGGATTTTTGATTTCCATAACAAACCCCAGCCATACCCCCACCCTCATTTCAGTCTAATTCCAGCTATAGCCATAACTGGCATCTTACTCTTACCATAGCCTATAGTCTAAGCCTGCTGGTGTTCTCACATGATATCATATCAACATATAAACAGCTTGCAGGCAAAGACAGGACTGGACTTAAAAGCATCACTCTGTATTTCACTTTGACTGTTTTTGCACCTTCCTGCCAGGCTACTCATACAGTCTAATATAGGACTATGAATGGCCAAACTGAAGTTTTTCAGACACTTTCCTCAACCGTTTAAAGCCTCAGTTTAAAGAGAAAATGGAGAACGACCTATGCTCCTCTGCTAGATTTCCAACTTGTCCTTTTCGACAGACATTTGGGAGGGTGAGATATTAATAAAAAGTCCCACGCTTGTGAACTTTAACGGCCTCCTTGACCTGAATCACACATGTAATGCAACACATCCGAGGGGAAAATGAGATAATCAGTGAAAATCTCACTTTGGTTTCAGAGTATCACACCACAGAAGCCCTGTATAACCAACACGCTAAGATCCCTGTTCTTTTCACGTAAATCACTGACAATATGTGTCCACAATGTTCAGTACGCATACTATAAATGTATGGCTTGCCTGACTTTTATATCCCTATTTATATTTATATCCCTTTTTTATATCCCTATTGCAACACTTTGGAGCATTTGCAATGAATCCACATCTCTAGTTAAGGAACATGGAACATGTATGGTTTGGTTCTCCTGGTTCTTCTAATGCACTATAGCCGGTCACTAAGTATTTCACCTACCTATATCTCACTACCTCTTTTTATTGGGGGCTTATAATACAAGAAGTGAAAAGTCTTGTGATTGCAGTGAAAGGCTGATACTTTGGCACAAACAGGTTAATACAAATGGCAGATACATATGCACACTTGGATGCTGATCTCTTAAGCACAAGCTTGCATTTCATTTGAAGAGAAGTAGGTAAAAGCTGACAGAAATGTCGAAGTGGAATTGAACCGAACACACTAACAAAGACACCCAACTTCAACAACTGGTTGCTGAGAATAACATCAGAAATGGACACAATTCACAGTATATATTAGTAAGAGGGGCAACATACACATGGTGCCAGATTTATGTATAGAAAAAGACGAAGAGAAATTATTCAGTTAAGTTGATCTGGCCAAAAGGAGCAGAAGAAATAGACCACAACAAAGCGTAGGTAACTAACTATCTGACAGGGTGACAGAACAAGTAAGAGTTTCCTCTCTCAGTTACTGACAGGCTTTCACTATTACAGAAGTGCTGATGAGCTGTTTTTGTGAGGAAACCCCAAGAAGGAGGTGATCGAATGGAATTCGTCTACCTCCTCTTACATGGGGAGAGTGACACCGCTGGTGAGGGAGGATTGGGAGAGTGAGGTGTGTCATCGATGAACCCGTGACTAGATAGAGTTTCGCTACAAGCCACAGGCCCGGAAAACCAAGCTTGGTGATGCTGAACCAAGAGAGAGAGAGAGAGAGAGAGAGAGAGAGAGAGAGAGAGAGAATGAGATGATGACGTCCGCAGCAAGGCGGGACGCCCCTGAATGATATCACACTTCGGAAAGAAAGAGACACTTGATCCATGATTACTTCCGTAACTTGCGGAATTCATCATTGGATCGTTTTGGTGAAACGTTTTCACCACATTTCTCCATGTTCTGAGTGGGTACTTTTTGTAGGTGCTGTGGTTAGATCATCTGTCTCAAGTGTAATCGATTGTAATCAAACCAAGACAAGAAAAATGTCCCGAGCACCCAGCTTCCTAAACTGTACATTTATAACCATAATAAGCTGTAGTATTGTATCTATTACATATCATTAGCTGTAACATTATGGCAAGCTTTAATATCGTCTCACAAGGTAGAACACCTTTTCGTCTTATGACTTGGCATGTTGTGTTGCAGCTGTAGCTACTGTTCAGGTTTACTGTTGTGCTGTTGAGTTGTGCTGTTATGTTGTGTTGTGTTGTGTGCCACAGATATAGTATCTAGTTACTGAACACACACAGCAGACATGAAAAGAAACCTCAAAGTAATGTCTCTCTCTCTCTTTCTGTGGTGAGTCCTGTATGGTGCAATATCTGCTCACTGTGGTGTGAGCCTCACTCAAACATCATGTTCACAAACCAACACGGTAGACAGGAAAAAAGCCTTTTGCACAGTCCAAAATGCACAATGCAAACGCATCTATAGGCAAACCGTGCAGAGTGTGCTCTGCTCTTTCCTCTTGGGGTATCAAAAGTCCTACAATTCCCATGTCTCCACTCTAATATCATGTACAGTATATGTTTGTAGTCCAGATGTGTGAGGGTAGACATTTTGAAAAGCCTACAGACGTCCAATACAGACATCTACACAGAGTCTGTCTTTCTGGGTATGCGCTATGAAACCATCCCGAGCAGCATGCAAGACTGGTTCATGAAGTTAGACCTTAGCTTAGATTCATCCTATTGCTCAAGTGGTAAGGCATAGTGCCAACAATATCAATGCCATGGGAGACTCAAAGGGAGAATGTGGCAATGGGCAATGTATATGTCAGCCGTATGGCCCCCTACTTAAATTTACGGAACGATGGGCTTCCATGGGATCCCCCAGTGACGTCAGTCGTGGCCTCCACATACAACACAGAAAAACAACTAATCAGAACTCTGTCGTTACAATATCCAACGTAATAGAATTAGGATGGAAAGTTTACTTTCCTTTGCGCCGGATATTGTGAACGTTGAGTTGTCTATAACGTTGGCTTCTCGTGGTTCCAATGGTTCGTCAGTGTAGTTCCTTCGGTTCCGGAAACGGCAAACAGCAGACCTCGGATAACCAGGGCAAGGGACAAACACTCCGCAGGCCATGTACACAGTATTGATGGAACATTTAAAGATAAGAAAGCTTACGTCCCTTAGCTCAGGGATTATGAGCATTGATCACCCACCCACCGGAGTTCTCCGGTACGATGGCGTGCTCCCGTCTGCTTCTATCCGTTGCAGCTTGGTTGGTTCGTGCGTTGGTTCGTTGGTTCGTTCGTTGGTTCGTGCGTTGGTTCGTTGGTTCGTTCGTTGGTTCGTGCGTTGGTTCGTTGGTTCGTTGGTTCGTTGGTTCGTGCGTTGGTGCGTTGGTGCGTTGGTGCGTTCGTGCGTTCGTGCGTTGACTTGTTCGTCACCGTGTCGTGGTCCCCGCCGGGCACCCAGCATGTTTGCAGCTCCCTCTTCTTATAGTCCTCCACTTTGCCCCTCGATCCAGTTGATAGGTTAGATGGTGATTGTCCCGGTAATTTGTCCAGGTGAAAGTGATTAAGTAATTTGCCAGCTCTAATGGGAAGTCTGTGTGGGGAACGGTAGTCCATGCCACTCACACGGTGCGCACCATAAAAAAAGATCACGCAATACGTAGTGAAAATACAAGATCACAACAAACACAAATGCCACCACAATCAATAAATGTCACAGCACGCTAGTCACCGCAACCCAGAAACACACCCATACATTCCCAATAGGCTGACTTCACCTACACAGCAAGTGACTTTGGGAGGAGGGACGTGGCGTAGAAAAGCTGAGTGTCTCTTTTGCCAATTCCAAACCCCTCACAGATTAGTCCTAGCAGTTTCTATAGTACTAAAAATGGCATAGCATTACCAAAATAATTAAATTGGAAATAGGAAATATGGAAATTAATCTTGTGTTTCTACTTATCCCTGATCATCATACTTCATACCGTCATCCTGTTTGAAAGGTGAAAAGGTGATACTGACAACGCATGCAAAAAATCCCATCTAGACAAAAAAAGCATTCGTAGCAATTTCAAACATCATAAAATATTGTGACGATGTCACCCAGGAGTTTTTTTTTTTAAATATGTTACTTTCAATACTGCTGAAAGAAAGAGTTGCCCAGTTTTACTCGAAAGCAAAATGATGACAACCACAATTTCCTCTTAGCGATGGCTGCAAGGGCCTCAAACAGACACAGCAGCTGGAGTGTGTGTGTGTGTGTGTGTGTGTGTGTGTGTGTGTTCAGGGCCTGTACGTCCACCCATCAGAAACTTCCCCCTGACCACAGTTACCACCAGCAGCCCCGCCCTGAGGCTTTCCCAGGTATCCCTGTAGGTGGAGGTGAAGGCGCACAAGTATAGTAATGGCACCACTGAGCGTCAGCGTGCCACATTGTGATTTAAAGGAAACTCGCTGTGCTCAGATGGGGGAACCCACAGAGTTCACACCTATCTCATTCCCCTCTCCGCTGGTTAACGTATGGTGACACGCTCTCTCTCTCTGTCTGTCTCTCTCTCTCTTCTCTCTTTCTTTTTTCTCTCTGACGCCTATAAATATCAACTCTTGGTCAGAGCATCAGTCAGTGACAGCATCTCGCTTTAAGAGCACAGGGTGGATTCGGTGGAGTGAAGCCGTCGAGCGAGTACTAAGGCCAGATCACAGGTGTTGGGACGCAGAGACTTTCGGGAGGTTGACAGGACCAGCGGATAAGAGGCAGCGGGAAACCATGACGACCGTACGGCATCATCTAGCTCAAGCACTGATCTGGGCAGCGCTCTGTCTGATGGCACAACAGGCGAGCGGCAAAGACTACTTCTCCAAGGAGATGGAGAAACGCCAGAATCACCTGAGCACTTACTTTGTAAGTATTGTCTATCACTGTGCCATCAGAGGTACATTACAAACGTGAGAGTGTGGTGCCTCTATGGCATGCCGGTCTAAGGCCTACAAGCATTAATCAGAGCGCTAGGGCAGGTTAAATAGTTCTGAGATGTTGTTTGACACATCGGTGTGGGGAACCAGACCCCTGGTCTCTGGGTAGACTCTCACTTACTCAAAAGTGAGCCTTGTGAAGTGTTTTGTGACCAACAAATAGAGTGCCATTGAAGTGCACAGACACCTTTTTTTTCAAAAGGAAGCATAGCCCCTGGCCTAATTCATCAGAATTGTGTATACGACCAGACATCCTCTTCGGAACAACCCACCACCCAGTTTGCAACAGGTGCTAATTATTAATCTCGAAAGTGGCTGCGGGGGTGGCTCTCTGCTCTGTACTCAGACCTAAGTGTTGCACCAGACTGACTGCATGTCCTGTAGCAGACAGCTGAATGCTGGGGTATTGTGATGATGTAATGCTTGACAAGAACTTGTCACCTCCCAAGAACAAGCTTTTATTAGTCAAGATAGAGATACAAAAGAAAGCAGGGTGAACAAGAACTCCATATAACTCATGGTCATGGTGTCATATACAATATTTTGGCTTTCATGTGGGTTTTTTGTGGGAGGTTTCTGTTTTCTATCAGAGTCAAACACAGGGGATTTGGATAGATACTATTATCATTCCAAATCAAAGCACTGGTATTACAGCGGCTGGACTATAGGCCCAGCACTATGCGCGAACCACTGAAGTGGCTTTTAGTCTAAGTCAAATGCAGGTAGAAGTACATCTCCCAAGGGGGTTAGCAAAAGTGATGATAGACTATTACTTGTTCATCTTTTCTATACTTTGAGCAGCCAAACTCTAACCACCACACTCTTTTCCCCCACAGAAAACAACAAATGGTGACCTTGGGGCTTTGTTTGGCAAACTGCTGGAAAACCTAGACAAAACTCTACCGGTAAACCATTCATTTGAACTATTCATTCGTTCATTCGTTCATTCATTCATTCATTCATTTGGACTGTTCATTCATTCATTCATTCATTCATTCAACTGCCTTGGAATTCGCTTGTCAAGTTACAATACTAACAATAACATTCCCAAATCCATTCTCTTTTAGAAGCCAATTCAGTTGCTCCAGGCAAGTGAAACAGTGAAAGTTTACATCGACATTCTCACCAACCTGCGCGCAGAAATGCAGGACGAGACTGCAAAGAATGATACGGACTACCTGAGATCCAAAATGGAGGAGCTGAGGACACATTACTTTAGTGACCAAGTGAAACAGATGAATATCCTCAGTCAACACCTCAAGCAGCTGGAAGCCATCAAGGTAAGAAGCCAAACATTACAGTTTTTAGTCTTCCAGACTCAGGCCATGGGTTCGGTCCCACTCAGAGGGGCAGATGCAGGTATGCTGAAGAGCATCGTACACAGTGACTTGCCCATTCTGCAGAAATCGCACGTACATTTGATTCTGAATGAACTGAACATGTGGCTGATCGTCTAATCCAAGCATGTCAAATAAGTCATTGCTGTCTAACTGTAATATAGAATAGAAAAGAACATAACATAATAGAATAGAATCAAATCTATACCAGCCGGTATAAAATTACAATGGAATGCACTTCATCCATTACCGAATCAATGACCAACAGAAAAAAAGTTTTGTGATTAGGAAATAATGTAGATATACTTGCTACTGTTGTGTCATCAAACACAAAGATATCACAGGGCCATGATTTTAGACCCATTAAAAGAAGAGATGTCAGGATTTAAAAGTGTGCAAAACTAGTGCTCATGAATCAAACGTGCTACCTGGATTACATCTGCATGTTGCACACACTCAGTCTGACAACTCTTCCAGTTCTTAGTTACAGGTTGATTTCATGCCATTCTTGTCTCATACAAACTGCTCAGCTCTTTGACTTAGGGTATATCACTTATACTATCACTTATCCTGTTCAGCTGTTTTCAAACAGAAACGTATGTACTTTCCCCATTTCATGATGACCCCCGACTCATCACTAAAAGTACATGGTCAGGAAAAAGTGAAGCTATCATTTAAAAAGTGAAGCTTTGAGACCTTGTGCCAAAGTTGCTACATCCGATTAACTTCATGGCGTGTGTATTTCCTTTTTTTCCCCACAGATAGATGATGAGGTGGTTCAACGCAAAGCCATTTTTGAGCTGAAGTATGTCTACAACCGTGTATCTTTGCTGGGGGACACTGCCAATAGCCAGAGCCAATCAAACCCCACTCTCCGCCGTAGACGGCAGACCAGACGGCCAATCAAATCAAAGCCATAGAGGAGATTTGTTTACTACTGCAAATAAGTTTACTAAATACATGTTGCCTTTATTTATATTTATTTATTCTATTTCAAACACGCACAATGTCAAAATCTATTTGATGTAAGAGAAAGTATTTATTTTTCTATTTATTCTACATTTAAAAAAAAGTTCTAATGTATACAGTACCGGTAATTACATACAGCATTTTAGTCTGTGACTAAATAAACTGATATTTAATATGATACCCCTTTACTTGACTTATTTGCTGTTTCATGTTCACTTAAAAGTGGAAATATATCCTGGTTAAAGTTCAGGAGCCAGTTGTTAGAACAGGCAACTGACAGACACACAGACAGATGGGCACGCTTCAACACACATACTGTACATACTAAAACACACACACACACTCTCTCTCTCTCTCTCTCTCTCTCTCTCTCTCTCTCTCTCTCTCTCTCTCTCTCTCTCTCATGAAACCACAGGAGGGGGTATGCTTGACTGAATAGAAACACTTCCTCATCCTCATCATTTTCTCCATTCTTATTGAACCGCCTTTTGCCTCCATTACTCCTGCACAGACAACATGCCTACCACCATCCCATCCCACACAGCCACACCTGACCACACAGGGCACCAATCAGGGCTGGAGCTATATCTGCCCTCACCTCAAACCCTGTCCCAACTCAGCTGTGACTCCGTTCACTTAAAGGCAAAGTCCCCAACTCTGGTGACAGACTGTTGATTTCAGCTCAACAGCCAATAAAATCAGGTGTGATAAAAAAAATCAGGTTCATTTAACTGGTCGTTCTCTACAGCAGTCCTACGCTAGAATGCCACTATACCCCTCTAACACAAGTCAGGAGAGGAGCTGACTCTGGCCCGAAACTGACATCAATTTGTTGACTAATTTCCTTTTTCCAAAAGCCTGAGGCTTTTCCTGGACTCAAGCGCTGGTGAATAGCTCCAGTCTTCTGCTTCCATTCCCAGTTGTAATATCGGGGACATTCCCAAACAGACCATCATGGAAGTAAACAAACAAACCAACAAAGATAACGTTTGATTGCACCTGACCAAAAAAGCCTCGGCTTCCTTCTAAAAAAAACTGCATGACCAGAGATGTAGTAAAATGCAGTGAAATGTTGGAGATGCATTTGAAAGACGTAGACAGCTAAGAGCCCAAGGAGAGCTGGCTAACACGTCATGCTAACACATGCTAATTTACTGCTATCAGTCACACTGCAGTGTGCAGTGCGAGTGCGAGACTGCCATGGTCGCACTGTGCGGATCACTATGTCTGTGTAGCAGTTTTAGGCTACTACAGATAACAAAGTTTCAATATTCAACATCTCTGAACAACTTCTTATCTTCAGTCGAATCAGACCTGTATACTAAATGCCTAGCAAATGTACAATATGCTTGCTCGTGTTGTTTTTTTTGTGTGTATGAGTGGGCAGTGGGGATGGCTCACAGATTTTCATGGATTTCAATCACTAACCTCACGGATTTCAGTCATGTTAACTTGACAGGTATGCAGGAACCTGAAACCCTCTGCTTACAGCTGCCCATAACCACCAAACTGTGCAACTCTGCTTACGATACATTTGCATACTGTGTGCCACTCCTATTTACCCGTAATGTAAACAAATTCAATTAAATTCAATTTTATTTATATAGCGCCAAAACAATAAAATTGTTTTAAGGCGCTTTACAGAAACCAGTGCCTGGACAAATGCCATCATTGACTTAGTTCTCAACTTCATTGCTCTGATTTTGCTTATAATACGAACCTTATGAAGACACAGTATTCCCACTAAGTGGTTCTACAACCTACTTTGAATGTTGGCTCTCTCCACTTTTATCCACTACCAATCTTGAATGTATCATGTATATATCAACTCGTATGTATCATTTATATGTATCATTTATATGTATGCTAATGTCTGATGTGTGTACAAATTAATCTGCTTGCATTTGATTCTCTCTTCTCCTCCACTCCTCCTTTCCCTTCTGAATTGAATTGAAAGTAACTGTGGCGAAGGTGACCCATTATTATTGAACAGTTTTGGGGTTAAATAAGCCGAGATCCAATTACACTTCCGTAAGGATGGCCTTAAAAAGGAAGGCCTTAAAAATGCTACCAAACAGGTTTGGAGGGTTAACTCCAGGTAGGCCACAGCTACTACTCGTGTCTGCCTCAGTGCCCGGCATCGAGGAATGATTATTAGTGTGAGTAAGAGCTGTCTATTAAGAGGTACTGACAGACTGGGCCTTTACCAAAGGTTGGTATGGGCAGAAGGGTTTTTGACTAGCGATTCAAACAAACAAACAAACAGACAAGCAAGTCTTTCTGGGAAAAGCCAAATGTTCTTAAATGTCAAAACAAACACACGAAAAAACACAGAAAAGTAGAGTAAAGCAGAAAATAAATAAATAAATGTTAATAGTAAATGAGCATTTGTGACGTTTACAAAGTAACTCAATCAGCTGATATGCAGCTTCATGTCATTGTGAAAAAGACACAACCTGCCTCCGGCAAGGAAGAAACTGCAAATAGTTCACCCTATCAGGTCTCAGATAAAGATGGGCTATCGCACCTTCTCTCGTGTCTTTATTGTCAAAAATTGATGGTCCAACCGGTTTACATGAAATGCTATCATGCTGAGTGTTGGACCATTTGCAGCTGGCCGTTACGTAAGGTTTGTGTGAACTAGCATTCAGTCTATGAAGCCATAGGTGTTGCGAGACAGAGGGAGGGGAAATCCCTATAACCATTGAACGAAACTCTTCCCCCATTTCAGAAATTCCACCATTCAGTTCCTTTTACTTTTACTTTTACTTTTACAAATTAAGATACGATATTCCTTTCCCCAAGGGAATACAACATGTCACTAATACTAATACTAAGCTATACTAATGTTAAAATTCTTCCTAAGATTATGCATAGTTGTTGTTTAACAGCAAGCTACATTATGAAAACATCACAAAATATTACAGCATCTGTTTGAGCTACACACCAGATACTGTGTTAATGACAAAACTTTGGCTTTGTAAACTACTTCAAATTGCCTGGAAGTGTTCTGTTGTGCTGCACGTAGAATAAAGGACAGCTCAGCATCAAATTCAGAGGCAATGATATGGGTATTATTTGAGGGCAGCATGCTTTATTGGCCCAGGCAGCCCCACTGGATGGCCGGGAAAGTGACATACTTCTGTTACCTATCAACAATGCCATTGTGTGCTTGACAAGGAGGGCAGCTTGGTACTTTTTCAGACTCAAGGACTCGCTTACATAACTTCATGAGAATTAGAGACACCCGGGCCTATTATATAACAGGAATGAAGAACCTGAGCTTTTCCCACTGATTACACGGAACTGAATGTCTGAATGCAAAAGTTCTACCAACAAGACACGTTGTCTATCTTACTCACCTCTCTGTTGCTTTCAGTACGCCGGCTACCTGGCTCAACAGAGCAGTGGGAGTTGTTATCAAGTGCTATCTTTGTGGATGTATTTCCTGTTCAGGATTAAATGTTTTAGTCTAATCCTTCCTCCCGGGTCTTTCTGGTAGAATGTCTAATCTCAAACATACAAACAAACACAAAATAGGAAAGCACTGGATAACAACTCCCATTGCTCTGTTGAGCCAGGTAGACACTGGAGCTTTTAGAAAAAGGAGATTCATTGACCCTCTTTGTCTTTTATGCAGTAATGCTGGCATTTCCCAAAGAACACCTTTCCTCAATAACCAGTACATTATGTGTATGTATCTGGGCAAATATTGGGATTCCTCTCTGCGTCACGTTAGTCAGTTCGCTCTGGGTTTTTGTAAGGAAAGTAATAATGAGTTTCATTTGTACCTAAACAATGACTCGTCCCCTCCTAAGTAAACAATGTCCCTCCCATAGCTTTTCAGGGGGGAGTGATGTTTAACTGAGTCGCCCACTTGACTGTTCACTTTAGCTCCTCACTGCTGCCTCTCTCTGAGCAGGGCCTCAAGGAGTCCATGGCACTCCTTCTATCTGCCACAAGCCCTTATATAGATATTATATTGAGCCTGCAGTCAATGACTGGTATGTTAAATATGTAATATGAGGCCTGTTTTGCTGTTGTAACACTTCTCACGGTCTAAAGTATGTGAAAACTCATAGACTATAGAGAATGACTGCTTGTGTTTGAAGTTTATTTCTCTGCTGCACAGACTGTGCATTTTATGCAGCTCATTTTGAGGGAGTGGGTCAACTTTGGTCATAGTTACGTACCTGTAGTCACACGCACCAGGACATCAAAGCCTTTGGCTGGACACTTGCACCGGAGGAAGTACCTTGCAAATGTCATGCCTGGTTAGAAAGTGGGCCAGGAGGCCTCTGCATTGTGACAGATAACTGCACCCCCCATCAAAATGGAACATGTCTCAGACGTGACGTGCCATCCCACGCCTTGTTCCATTAGTAGCGTAGGGTCTCTGATGACCCTGACTACGATGCCTTCACCCCTCACCCCTCACCCCTCACCCCTCACCTTGCCTCACCTCCAGTTAAAGTCTATCAAGTACCCCCCCCCCCCCCATGCTTCTTCAGACATTCCAAAAGGATCTTACTTTTCATTAGCTTTCGTTAACACTGGCCTGAAGGGAGGAAGACTGGTGACGAGTTAAACTGCTTTGTCTTCTAGGAACCTTATCTTGCCGAGTTGTGGCTTCGAATCTGGGACACCTACACCAAGACCCTAAAAATGTCATGGCCTCAATACCTTGTGGTTAACCCCCACGAGAGTCTAAACCTTTAAGACATGCTTCAAGCCCCGACTTTTGTTAAATGCTTTTAAGTGCAAGCATTAACTAAATGATTTTTAAAAAATTGGCATGAGTGACCAAAAGCAAGCAGGTGGCACGTCTATATAAACACAGATTGGGAGATGTAGTTCTTTCGCTCTTCCTGTCTTTTTTTCCATGTTGCACCTGCTGTATTGGAGGGAAAGTGAGTACTAGGTCAGAGGAAGGCTGACGTCACGTATAAGGAACTTGGCAGGCATAAATAGCTGAGAGACAGCAATGAAAAGGGGAGAGAGAAATGAAATAGAGAAGACGAAGATAGTGAGTGAGAGGGAGAGATAAGGACAAAGTGCTGGAAACAAAAAAAGGTATGCAAGGTGTACATCGTTAAAGGGACAGCACGAGAAAACAGGCTGAGATAAGGGTTGGCCAGGAGACTGGGAGCATTTGCCAAGAACTACAACAGCCAGCCAGCCAGCCAGCCATGCTTGGAATTCTGCTACTTGTAGCGACGGTGAGCACCTGGGGGTTACCGGTGACTGGGTACACTGTCGGTTGCGTTCCCCGCAGACTGTGTGTGGATAAGGACGCACTGCAGGAGCTGGCTCAGAGCGTGGCACACAACATTGTGAGTACTGGAGTTTAGTCTTTGATTTCAGAGCTCATTCTGTACCACATTGTTTACAAAGTGTAAGTGCAAGAAGCCAAGGGATGATTGGGAAGTGTCACTGCATGTGCATAATGTTCTGAGAGCATTCAGGAAAATCATTAACAGATGATTGCAAAGAGGGCATACGGTGACTGCAAAGCTGAGGTTAAGTTTTATATTTCCTAGAGTTCATCACATGACCGGAGAATCCTTCTCAAGATGAAGCAATTTAGGAAAATAACACGATGGGTAAGAAACGTTTTGTACCATATTTTAAATGAGTGACACCTACTTGGCAGTTTTCCTTTCAAACATTGCTTCACTGTTGGCAAATTCCAGAGAGGTGAATAATACATTCTGGATCTGGGCGTATCTCTTATTCTGGTCTGTCACTCCCTCTGTTGACAGCCAAAACTTCACGGTTGTGTTATGATCCGGGTGGCCGACTTCTATGACCATGTTCTCCGGAGGAAGCTGGGCATGACAGAGAACGATCATGTCGGCGACCGCAGGGGTCCATTTGTGGATCTAATGGGGCTTATGCAACACCTGGACGACTGTGTCCGTGTGGTGAGTTCTCCTGTTGCCCCGGGTTACGCTACTTTGCCCCCTTTTACTTGGGTCTGACACTGTAAATGGCTGTATAATACTTCATTTTGACTGTGCCAAAACTAAATGATTCTAAAACTAAACTAATGGGATGTTTTTAGGATGAGATGAAGTGTCAAGGATTGAATGCTAAAGCTGAGAAGATGCCATTGATTGAGGTAATTTCATTTTTATGAATGAATAATTACTGTTATGTAAAGAGAGAATTTTTTTTGCACTACCATAACCTCACTTTAAAGTAAACTTATGCTGCTGTACATGTATCTGTATGTTTATAACTATATCTATATGTATATCTATATATGACAGGTCTTGTCTTATCTGTTGTTGTGCGTGTGCACTTTATATGTTTCACCGTGGGAGAGTGGGAAACGTTTTTTCGATTCCTTTGTATGTCTTAACATGCAAAGTAATTGACAATAAAGCTACTTTGACTTTGACTTTGAAATTGTCAATACACACATGTACCTCTTGATATATGATGCACAAACTTTCTCTTTGTAGACACCACCTGTCAAAAAAATGCAGCCAAGAGAATGGGCAATCCTACAGATTCAGCAGCTTAATCAAGCCATGAAAAATGTAAGAGTGATTAATAAATCTACATACACACACACACACCCACCCACAACACACACACACACACACACACACACACACACACACAGGTGCTGTGTTTTCTGTGTGTAACTGATGAAAGCCATCAAAAACAAACTATAACAGATCTCTTTCTCTTTCTCCCTCCTCTCGACCCGCTCCTTCTCGCTCTGCCTTGTCCCTCTCTCATCTATCAGATCAGTGATGCGGAGACCTTAAGCAAGGCGATTGATGAGCTGAAGGTTCTCCATAACTACATCAAAGGAAGTGGCGTCCGCAACTGGTCAAAGGAGTGAAGAGATGGAGGCCATAAGTCATTTTATCTCCCACATTTATTAGGACAGGTGTTGCTACAGTATGCTACAGATTTCTCTATTATTTCGTGCCTGTACTTACCAGGGAAGTGCAGATACCTGTGTTTTAGTGAGTAGCTCTTAAGGCACACCCCCATTCACATTCCGTCAAATGGTGGATGCTCGGCACACTGTGTGGTTGTAGAGACACACACCAAAACCTCTCACAGCACTGGTAGATTCTTGAACCACTCCTAGCCTTCACTAGAAGGGACTTTCACTCTCTGGCTTTGTATGCTCTTGTTTATACTGGACTATGAATGAAAACACTGATGACTGCCACTTGGTCATTAGCAGGGGTTAGCTGCCCCTTATACAGCCTGCCAGACTTTGCTTTCTGTCAATCTTAGCTTTTCTCTAGCATACAAAACTGGGAAATCTGTTACAGCTCCATATGGGCACACACAGTTTATCAAAACGAATTATGCTCTTTGTTCCAGTGAAGTTCTCACTGGGCCTGCTATCGTACCTGTTAGCCTCTGTTTTAGCTGTGGCTTGTTTGTTTGTTTATTTAATGTAGAACATGAAATGGATGAAATCATTTTCATGTAACTCTTGTACTTTCGGTGAAAGACTGTGATTTCTTGCAGATGCAGGTATTATTGTATGAAGTCAATTGTAATTAATATTTTGTCAAAAATATGATGCATTGTGAATACATGAGCACACTGAATTTATAATGCAAACATTTCATGAAAAGACAGGTCTTTACCTTTACAGAACATAACACACACACACACACCACAATACTGTTGACATAATGCACAGACTGAATGTATTTTTTTAAGTGTGTTTGTGCCAGTCTTTCATTTGCTTTCAAATAAAAAAGAGACAAAAAATCTCTATGTGTGACATGTCTTTGTGTGTTTGGCTTGTGTTGGTTAGACCATAAAAGTGAAAGTATTCTGACTTGTGACTCACCTTGGACTTGGAACGCTTGCCTTCACACACAGTAAATATGCTTCCTTTGAAATGGTGACAGGTTTAATGTATGACCATTTTTATTAGTATGTCAGCTCTCTGAGGGTACGAGAGTGGAGCTTGACTCAGACTCAACCTTGACGACGGACACAGACTCAGGTAAAGGGGACTCGACTCAGACTCTTCTTTGGTGAACCGACTACAACACTGACCCTAGTTAGAAACTGATTCTGGCGGAGAACCCACACTGATCTGGACGAGATCTTGCTCTAGAAGACCTGTTCCAGAACTAGAATTGATCCACATCCAGAACCGTCACTGATCCACGCCACACTCAGCTACTAGCTCCAGTAGCACTTCCATTCCATATCAGAGGCACAGCTGCTACCACTTCCTGATCACATACAAAACCGGCAGGTCAGGAAACTGATCTCATTCGTTTACCCAGGAGGGGTGGCGGTTAAGAACCTGGCTATAATTAGTACTAGGAGAAGTAATTGTAGGGAAATCCTGGGGGATTTTTTCTCCCTCTTCTCCATTGTTATGCACTGAAAACAAGCCACTGACTCCTGGGAATCAGGTCAGCACAACGGCAAGGGATAAATACATATGATAATCATAAAAATATGTATAATGTGGTGTAATGTATCTAGGTACTTTTGCTGTCTGTTTGGCCCAACACGCATGTGCGCGCACACAACCACACACAAAAAGACAAAGACAAACACAAACTGAGATCTGATCATTTCATGCTGAGCGATTAGCCCTAGAGGGAGCAATCAACAATGCCACTCTATAAAAACTCCATCCCTGACACCCGGCCAACTGCGTTGCTTAGGCCGTTTAGGATGTTATTACAAACTACCTATTCATGTACAGACAAGCAGACAAGCCTTTTAACTCCTGTGTCAAAGCACAAGTATGTAAATCAAATGGATAAGAGTGTGACATATCCAAAACCTGTTTCCAAAAATATCGTTGAGGGTTTCCTGGTCTTAAAATAGGTCAAAAAAGCAGAAGTCTGGTCTATAAATAGACATTTAAAAAGCCCAACATTCTGTCCTACTTTAAGAATAGCCTCCAACCGAGGCCACAGTGATGACAAACTGGCTTATCACAGCAGCCAATCTACAGACAACTGTCTTTTTGAAAGTTTTAGAAAGTTTTTAAATGCCTCAGCCTGAGAATGAGTGGGAGTGAGCTACTGAGTAAATGAGATAGAGAGAGGGAGTGTGTGAGAGAGAGAGAGAGAGAGAGAGAGAGAGAGAGATATATATAGAGAGGGAGTGAGTAGCTGAAGGAGGGTGGATTGGCCTTGCGTAGGGTATAATGCAACTAATGTGGATGGAGAGTTTTGAGATTGCATTACGTGTTTCCATTAAGGTCCCCTAAAGTTTTGAACCCAGCAGCTGTTCATAACTCCATCCTTGAGTAGGAGTGTCCATTTTCAATTTGCATAACAGTATATTTGAAATGTGCACAAACTCACATTCCTTATGGCAAAATTTTCCCCAATGTGCTTCAAATATGTGAAGGAGTTGGATGTAAACCCAGCTAGTGAATGAGAGCCAGTGGGTGAGTAAGCGTGAGACAGTGAAGAATGAAATTAATTTTGTGTGAGGCAGCATTCCCTCCCCTGGTTCTTCTCATCGACCTTCAGATCTTTTTCATTGGCCTAAGGCTGAGCCACCTTCACTCACTGGAACAGCCACTTTTGACAGCAGAGAAATGACACCCTCTGTTGAATGAAATACACACTTCTAAGAAGAACTGCATGCTATAAATGTACATGCACACAGCCTACATCTACGACACAGGAACTTTTGGTTAATACTGCATCTAACTAACAAAGAGAACGCCTTGTAACATCCCTAACTGCATAAATGGCTGCTTCTAAAATGAAGACTCTTCATGATGGCCTAAACCAGTCTGCCTAAAACCTGGCCTGTCCTGCTTCTTGTTATTGGCAAATAGGCATCTTTCCTTCCCTTAAAACCAAAAGCAAGTAGACCTGGGGACCTGAGAAAGACACTAACATTAATAGTGCATCTATTTGTGACGGACAAAATGTCTCAAATTCTAATAGGTGTGTTCTATTCTATTTTCAGCTACCTTTTGTTGTTGTTGCACTTTTGTTTTCATGGTTTGTGTCAGTCGATTTTCCCTGTGAGTTAATAAGGGTTAAAAAAAAAAACTAAAGATACAGTATGTGTAGTCTCGGACAGACCCCCAAAACCTCAAGATCACCTTGAAGCACTCCCTACCTATACATATGCTATAGTAAAATATAATATAAATATGGGTGGATGAGGGAGTGAGAACCTAGATACCTCTTAACCATAACCTCAAATACATCTGGTATTAATGTGTGCTAACATGGGATGCTGATCTATTAATTAAGAATGAAGTACATAGGGTCCATGAAGACTCCATATAGATGAATGTTTTGTACATTGCATTGAGTGTTGTATATTGTATATATATATCATTGCATTGAGTGTTGTATATTGTATATATAGCATATCATTGCATTGAGTGTTGTATATTGTATATATATACCATTGCATTGAGTGTTGTATATTGTATATATATACCATTGCACTGAGTGTTGTATATTGTATATATATATCATTGCATTGAGTGTTGTATATTGTATATATAGCATATCATTGCATTGAGTGTTGTATATTGTATATATATACGATTGCATTGAGTGTTGCATATTGTATGTTGTCTCATGTGTCCCTCTGCAGGCTCCTGCTGCATGGGGGAGAGCGGCTGCAGCGGCTGCGTGGTGCTAACGGCTGGCCTGTGGCCCAGAAACCCCCCTCCACATGGTCTGCCTCTTCTGTCACTTCTGGTAAACCTCTGGCCCCGCTTGGCTTACGATAAGCATCGTCATCAGGTGCGCGTGCACACACACACACACACACACACACACACACACACACACACACACACACACACACACACACACACACACACACGCACACACACACACATACACACGCACGCACACACACACACATTCACACGCACACACACACACACACACACACCACACACACACACACAATCACAAACACACACATTGTGTAAGAGGGGCTTCACAGGCTAGATGTTGGGGCTTCTCAGACCGTACACCCCTCCCTTTCCAATACTTCTGTTTCACAAAGCTGAGAGACGACCAGGCGAGGTGTGACTCTTTCTCTGAAACGCTGCATGAGCGGGAGAGGATATGGGGGGAGGGGGACTCATCCTCTTTCAGCGAAGCCATCCTGCCACTCTGGGTTTCAGAGAAGGCATGTCATGCCGCTGTTTCGGCCAGGCTATCGCTTGGTGCAAAAGCGAAGTGAAGTTTTCCGAACTGAACGAGCTCCAAAGGCTGAGTGCATATTCGGGTGCTCCGTGCAGGGGCAAGGTTTTCGAGTGTTTGGTGCGGTGCAGAGTGGTGTGTTTGTTGTAGTGTGTGTTTCATTCTGGGGGTGCAGGAACGGTGTCAAGTGGCTGAGGAAATGAGTGTTTGTGCTACAGTTGGAGGAAGGATGTCTGAGCGTCCACTTGATAAATTAACTCAAGTGAACTGGCCGAGACAATCAGACCAGGCCATTACTAGTGATTCCTTCTTTTGAGGGCAGTCACCATATTTTTATTTAGGCTTGTCTGTGCTGGGTTGTTCTAACTTGTCTGACAGCAGAATATATGTGTGTGTATATGTGTGTGTGTGTGTGTGTGTGTGTGTGTGTGTGTGTAGGTGTGTGTGTGTAGGTGTGTGTGTGCGTGTGTGTGTGTCTGTGTTGCAGAATTTGTGTGCTTGGACTCAGCGGTTTCAGTCTCAGTGATGTGTTGCACAAACAACGCGGAGTGAAACTTCCCTCTACTTGTTTGTCAGACAGAAAAGTCCCTGTGTGAGGGAGACGGCTACGCTACGCTAGGCTAGGCTAGACTGGGTCTTCTAAACTGCATGCATACAGCAATGCCAGCACATTTGCTGCCTTCGTTTCAGGCCTCAGGGCTCCACAACCTGCGCTGTAAATAGGGAATCAATAGGTGTCAGCAGAGCTCTGACACTTTCAGTTTCTGGGAAAAACATTAGTGTTGTTAGTTTATCTGACAATTGTCACCTGTTTTAATTCCTGCCTTATTGCTGTTAAATTTGTATCGTTTTGAAAGAAGTGAGCCTCCACAATAACCCTACTGGCCGTGTGGTAGTTATATTTGTCTTCTTACCATCTATTCCACAGAGGCCTTCTTCTTCTTCTTCTTCTTCTTCTTCATCACATGTCTACTAGCCTGCCTTCAGTCTAAGTGCTAGCTCCCCTTTGGAAGCTCAGAGCGTGAGATGACACATGCCACGCTGGCCAGGTCAAAGGTGGTCCAATGGGCCGCGTGGTCCTGTTCATAATGCATAATGTCAGTAGGGGATGCTGTAGTCTCAAGGTTGTTCCAAAGGCTAAGAGTATTCACCAAAGGAATTGAATCATGAATCCATACAAGCAAAACAACACTGTAAGGCCTCTTGGTTTGTGGCTTAACTGTTACTATAAATGTTTTGGACCTTGGTAGTGCGGGCATACCTACTGTATGTACATGCTAACAAACAAACAAACAAACAAACAAACAAACAAACAAGATAAGATAAGATAAACTTTTATTAATCCCGTGAGGGAAATTCAGGTGTTATAGCAGCAAGGTAGTAGGAATAGGAATCAAGTATATACATAAACATCAAAATAAATTAATACAAATTTGAATAAGAAAACAAAATAAATAGATAAAATAAATAGATAACATAGTAAAACTCCGCTGGCGTAAATGACACAAAAGTTATGTTCGGTTGTGGAGTCTGATGGCTACTGGCACAAAGGACTGGCCAAGGCGCTTCGTGGTGTGCCGAGGAGGGATCAGTCTGTGGCTGAACGTGCTCCCCATCTGCTGTAGCAAACAAATATATAATACAAGCATAAGAAGGAATACCTCCAGTGGATGAGACTTGTGTTTGTATTGCTATATGACTCTCTCTGTGCATTATCTACTGTACAATCTATAATGAATATAAATAAATTGTATTTTTATACAATAAGCATCATGTACGTGAGGAATGATATGAATGAAAGCCTTTATAGGCTCCTTTATAGGCCATTTTATTATGGGCCATTATTCACCTTCTAAAAAATTGATGATCAGAATTCAGATCATTTTCTGGTGAATTATTATTTTTTTTAAACAAAACTGGCAGTAAAAAAATCCCTCTATAAAATCCCTCTAACGTCATTTGTAACTGATGATGTCATGCCTCATTATGGGGGTCACATGACCCACTTTGTCTTCCTGTAGATTTGTATTTCCTTCTGGTACTGGTGAGAAGAGGCCTGTGGGAAGGGTTTGGCTTAATAACTACGAGGCATCTACGGCCTCGGTCTAGTTGCCTAGTCCTATCGGCTCTCACACAGGCCCCTTCACTGAGCAGAGTGAACACAGCTTGAGTGTAAATGTAACTGCTGCTTTTGTATCTCCAGTCCAAGATGGTATGAAGAGAAAATGGTAGTTTATTTGCCAGTAGCTCAATGGTGTTAGACTTAATTACAAATAAAGTGTCAAACGAGGTGAAAATTGACAGTAGAGTCTGCGGTCTAGGCCTTTTCACAAACAAGACTACAGGTGTAGATAAGGATCAAGCAGAACTGTACGGCAAGATAGGGACCTAAACCTCAGCCCTTTCATAGTGTCACAGATACAGAGCAGCAACACTGATACAATCAACCAAAATGATTATAGCTGAACCACAGAAACTTCCCTACCCATAGATCACTTCAGTTTGTTTTCACATGCTCAAAAGGACCAAAGAGAACAATCAGAGCATTTGTATCTTACAGTTGAACCCAGAGCCTAGTATCCAGGCATCAATGGTACCCTTATTTCAGAAATTCAAAGAAAGTATAACTACTATAACTAAACCTCAAACTAAATGAAAAACTTTTACTAAACTAGATCTGTACTAAACTGATTCTATATGACACCGTTAAAATCTTTCCCCCGAAAGTAGATGCACACCTTTTTGCATTTCCTTGTACTTATCTCTTTTTACAGACCTGTCATGATAGCTGTGACATCTGACCTACATCCATCTGTCAGCTTTATAGCCCAGCAATGGAAATATGCCATCAGGGGCTTTCTTGTGTTTTCATTTATGATTAGTGGAGTCGTATGTTTGAATTCCTTGTGTCAATTTGTGAAACACTAATTTAACTTCCTTGTACGGGTGTTGGCGTGCATGTATACGTATATATGACTGAATGTGTATGTATAAAGACAGGTTTAGCGGCGTCTGGGTATATGATGGCATCTACACATGTCTACATGGGAAGGAGCAAGGGTGTGTATGGAATTATCTACTAAAAAAGCATTGAATGAAAAAAAGAAAAAAAACACAAATTAAAATGACGATGAGTTTCTATGGAGCATCCTACACATACACAATGCGATTTGCATTCCTCCTACAGGCCACAACTAGTCTACCTCACGCCTCATTACTATACTCACTCTAGTCGGGCTCACAGCCACATTTACATGCTGGAAAGGCCAAACTTGGTGCCGTTTCCATGAGCTGGCGGCCCGTTATGTGTCACTTCCTCTGCACCCCCGTCAGCGTTGCAACGTGCAAACAGCATGCGGTAAACACGTGGGTGGGACCCCAGTTCTAGCATTCTCTTCACTCGCCACTCCCACTAGCTTTCATCTGCATGACTATTTTTGGCACATATGAGTGGATTGAGACATTAACAATCGATACGATAACCAGAGAGAAGACATTAACAATCAATATGATAACCAATGTGACTAAAGCAAAGTAAAAGCAACTCAGGGTTGAGAGAAGACATTGACAATCAGAATGACAATCACCTTGATTAAAAAACAAAAGGCCAAACCACTCTAGTCAAGCAAATCATTTAATTTTTCACTCTTACTATCGTTATTTAGCTGGGTGAGTTTGGGTACATTTGATTAGTTTGAAAAGATATTAACAATCAACATGGCAACCATCATGACTAAAGTAAAAGCATTTCACTAGTGCGAGAAGACACTGAAAATCATTAAAAAAAAACATCCTGATCGAAGGGAAAGTCTAATCATTCTAGTCAAGCCAGTCATTTAATTTGTTTGTCTTGCTGGCTTTATTTGGTGATTTTTGGCATATCTGAGTGCCCACAATGACCATGGACAACTAATATGACAAAAGCATCATAGACACCTAATGAACTGCCATTCACATCCTCCTTTCACTGCATATCTCTCTGTACAGTAAACTTCTAGTTGTGACTTGAATCCCTCTCAGTATTCACCACTCTCAAGTCATTGAATGTTGGCCACCTGTTGCTCTCACAAGCTCTCCCTAGTCTTAGTTATTTTTGGCACATTGAAGAAGCAACAGCAGCCTGGAAACAACTAATATGACAAAAAGCATTTGTAACTGAAAGGCATTAGCTGTTAGCATCTGCCTATCATTTTATAGCATGTCTGAGCGCTAGCGATGTGGCTGAGACGTTTGCCTCAGGTATACAGTTCAAGTATTTCCCTTGATGCTCTTGCTATGCACATTTTCAGCTACTTTTGAGATGTAGGAATAGCTACTGGGGCTAACAACTATGAATGTGAAAACAAATCTTCAAAGCATCAGCCATGGGGCTCTTCTTTGATAAATTATCAATAGAGATGTATGTATGAATGGGATTAAGACCACATTTACACATAGCCGGGTATTTACAGAAACTAATATTTCTGCCCCTCCGTTTTCAAAAATAACGTTGTACAGACAAGATCGTTTTCAAAAAAGTTTCTGTTTACATGAACCCGCATAAATAAATAGAGACAGTAGTGATGAGCGCAACATTCGGAAGTTCTCATGCCATTCCTCCGGGAGGACGACTTCTTTCTCGAAGTTTTCCCACCAGACAGCGGTTTGTCCTGGTCGGATCCAAAACCGTCGGGGGCGACATTGGCAGGCAATGTACCTACGTCTTGGGAGTGAAAGCTGTAGAATTACTGCTGACCTGCTGTGCAGTTCTTCGCCTCCGCTCCTCGATTTAGAAAAGCAGTTGTGTTTATAAATACAAACAGGCCAAAAGCGTTTGCATTAACGTATAAATGAGCACTACCTTAACAGCATCCATGATCAGTAAGCAAACTAACTGTAAATATAGGACGCTCACATGACGTGATGCATTTTTAGTCACATACTGTGACGTTTGAGAAACTAAAACTCCGTTTGACCTAGTCTATACGCAAACACAGTTTTCAGAAATCTCCACTTTGGCCAGAGATTTTAGGAATGATCGTTTTCCGTGATAAAACTTCCGTTTTCGTGTAAATGAAAGGCCAAACCGCATGAAAATATATGCGTTTTCCCTCCGTGTAAACGGGGTCTAACATTAAACGCATTGTTTGTATGTGATACGTGTGCATTGTGTTTGCAGATTGCGTGGGATACTGAGAAATGCATATACATGTCGAGAAATGCCTATGACTAAGGAGCAGTCTGATTCACACAGAAACACACACACACACAAACACATGCACAAAACTCTCAGAGACAGGCACAAACCAGTGATTAGTCCTTCTGTCTGTAAATCCAATGTACTTGGCCTGTGGCATCCATCAGAGCAATCATTCAGGAACTTTGCCTTCCAGTGTCGTTACCGTCGCTTTTTGGGTGAAAACTAAACTCTGACTTTCAATGGCAATCAGTTGAGTTCACAGGTGTTCAACAAGTTAAGAAATTAAAATTAAGAAAACGGTACTAGCATAGTTTAAATGTCATATCGGAGCAATTACACGAGTGTGTTGCTGACTAACAGCAGAGGCTGGTACTCAGGAAAACCCCTCCATATTGGTGGCAAATATCCTTTCAGCTAAACACTTGAACAGATATCCCCGCACTGGCTAGCGTCGTGTCATTTTCATCATTATTAACATTTTATTTAGCATTCCTATGAGGATATTCATGACTTGAAAGCACTTCAGAGAACAAGAGGTTACATTATTATGCTTTTGTTAGCCTGAATTAAATTACATAGCTAGCTAACCTAAACATTTAACATAAAAAGGTTATGGTGTTGTGTTTAGGCCACAGTTGGTGCACGCAATGACCAATCTGTCAAGCATACTGGCACCTTGATGATAACGCCGCCTACATTACTAAGTGAAATTCATATTTTCCAGGAGGAAATAATGCAGATTAAATGAGATAGCGCTATTATTGCCCACTGTCTTATCAAGCAGCCTATCAGTTCTGAAGTCAGCAACGACTGATGATTATGAATGCAATGCGCTTCCATAAGTTGACGTACCTCTGAAGTTGATGTTGTGCCAGCTCTCTTCACCCCACCAGTAGCATCTTTCGCAGTGCTCTGCTGTTTTTGCATGCTGCACCATTTTGCACTGACCTCTGCGGTGTAGGCTGCAAACACTTTCGACCAGCCCTGGCACCTGCAACCCACGCAGTGTTGGTTCTCCCTCTCTTAGCACCCTCGCCAGTTCTAAAGCGCTCAGCAGCCACAAAATTATGTTTTGGGGCCCATCCATTAACAGAGGTGACATAGGTGGGCTGGGGAGGGGGATGGTGGGTCTGACTCCAATTGCCATGGAGGTGGTGAGTTAGGGTGGATTCCTATTGGTGGGTTTGCCTGGCGGACTGCTGACTTGCCAGTGATGCCATTATGAGAGAATAAATATATATGTATTTGTTTATCTGTGTGTGTCTGTCTGTCTGTCTGTGTGTGTATTTGTGTATCTGTGTGTCTGAGACAGATAGAAAGATAACAACAACGCAATATGCAGAGAAACACAACATGAGAGAACAAGAGATGACCTAAACCCATGTTTGACCAGTCCCAATCAACATCAGTGGTGTTGTGGTGTCTGAGTGACATTTAAATACGATACGACAGTGATACTACATCAACAATGTTCATAAATAAACAACTTTCATATCTGACTTAAACTCCTCATCAGCATAACTCAGCTTGGGTTGAGAGGTCAATGGTTTGAGTAGGCTGTAATAGCACATAGTGGCCACAAGGATAAACAGTAGAGCAATGCCTTTCGGCCTTATTCACACAGAAAAAGGCTAGATCCTAATCTCCATTGCACTTACACACATGCTGTCTGCTGTTCCGATTTCTCTGTTCTGACACAGATGTAGTGAGGAGTCTCCAGTTACCTAGACAACCATGGGACATTGTGAATATGTGAGGATTTATCTCAGTATGCATATAAGGATAAACAAACTGATCGATTGATCACACTGATCTGGCTTCAGCTTCAAGCTGTCTAACTAGACAACATGGATTTAGTTCTTTCCAACCAAATGACTTGCGGCACAATCGAAACCGACCCATGACCAGTTTGATCTGGGATCAGCTCAGAGCAAGTCACCCAGTCTTACATCACTAACTCTGACCTATGATTTAAAAAAAAAAATCAGAATGTGGTTGAAGGTGAAACCGTGTGAGTCAGTAAAAAAGTTAAGAGCATGGAAGGAAAGGCCAGAGACGGGAGGAATATGAGCTGTATCACTGTTGTGGTGACTGTGGGTTTTGCCAGCTGTTTAGCAAGCATGCTTTCTTTTTGCAGACACAGGAGCACACAATGACACACACACACACACACACAATCACACACACACCCACGCTTAAGCACATAGACACAAACACGCATAGAGACACACCAACACCGCCCCCGCCCATACACAGACTGAAAGACAGACAGACACACACACACACACACACACACACACACTGTTCCAGCATGTAAAGGCAGCCACTCTCCTTGCACGCCCTCGTGGAGCTGCATTAGTGTTAGCACACCTGACCCACACGTTGCCCCCCGAGCTGCATTAGCATTAGCGTTAGCACACCTGCCCCCAGAGCTGTACGTCCGCTGCTGAGTTCCTGGGACTGATGGTGAGGGAACGGCTGAGGTGGCGCTCCACTCACTCGCCCGGGCGGAAAAGAACACACAGCTCTTCCTATACTCAGCTGCGGTGAGCCTTCACCACTTCTCTTTTTCTTAGAAGCTATAAGTTCTTACTCAGCATTCTCCATTCACTGACACCCAGGAGGGGGGAAAAATGAGCCAGGTTCACAGTGTTAGACCGGGCCTAAGGCTAGGACGTTTGTTGGATCTGTGTGTACTTATCTGAAGTGGGTCCGTGGGGGTTACGTGTGTGAAAATGGAGAGCATGCTTGCTAGAGCTTCCAAAGCCCAGAGTCCAGCATCCCACATGCAAGTGCCACTGCCAGGCACCACGCCTGGGATGCAGTGCATTCACTGTGCCAGTGTCATATACCTGGGTGGGCTTATTAGTAGTAATGTAAGTGGGGGAAAAAGACAAGTCACAAGCCATTTGGTTGGATTTGCACATGGCTTTGTACATATTCTCTGGGTGGAAAGCATTCTAGGTAATCCACAGCAGGCAAGCCTCTTGGGCTACAAGCACAAGCACACTTTCCAGAGAAAAAAGTGTCTTGCAAGATTTCCAGTCATTGCTGCTGTAGCAGAGTTACTGACAGGGCCCAGGGAGGGGACAGCCTTTCTCTGAACAGCAAGCGAGTGTTAGCCAGTACAGTGCCGGAACAGTGACGCTAAAGGGCCAAAAATAGAGACTGAGATCAGACCTTTCTTTACTGTGTATTAAACATATATACTCCGCCTGATATCCTGTGTGGACCAGCTAGCCAGAGAGTACTGGCTGATCAGACAGATAATGGGTCAGAAGTGGTTTGCAAAAGTGGATACATGCTGCCACCTTGTGGTAGCCAAAGGGTATGACAGACATGCATTAATGAGTAATGGGTGTCCTATTTATAGTAGAATAGACCACAGGCACAAACATGAACATGACGATGACATGACGTTCACAGTATATTCTCCTGTCAACTGCCTTTTGGATATCAGTGAAGTATCCTAAGCTACATACAGGTGAAGCTTTGCTTTGCATTCATTAAAACACAATGGAACACCAAAAGTTATGATGTGTGCATGTTTGTTCATACACACGTATATTTGTGTAAGTGTGTGTATTTGTGTGTGTGTGTGTGTGTGTGTGTGTGTGTGTGTATGTGTGTGTTTTTGGGGGGGAGGGGGTGTTTGTGTGTGTATTTGTGTGGTGTGTGTGTGTGTGTCTGTATGTGTGTATCTGTATGTGTGTGTGTGTATGTGTGTGTGTGTGTGTATGTGTGTGGGGTGTGTGTGTGTATGTGTGTGTTTTTTTTGGGGGGGGTGTTTGTGTGTGTATTTGTGTGTGTGTGTGTGTGTGTGTGTGTGTGTGTGTGTGTGTGTGTGTGTGTGTGTATGTGTGTGTCTGTATGTGTGTGTGTGTGGGGGGGGGGTGTTTGTGTGTTTGTGGGGTGTGTGTGTGTGTGTGTGTGTGCGTGGGTGTGTGCGTGTGTGGGTGTGTGTGTGGGGTGTGAGTGTTTTTGCATGGGGTGAGTGCTGATCTGCTGTTACTATGGAGCGGCCCCTCAGGTGGTCACTGCACGAGTGCTAATGGCTTTGCTTGAGAGGGAAATAGGCTGGAAAATGGCCCAAGTCTTTCCCTCCTCCCTCCTCAGCATACAGCAACTAAAAGCCCTGACTCAGTGGGTGAGAGAATGCCCTCTCTCTCTCTCTCTCTCTCTCTCTCTCTCTCTCTCTGCCATGTTCACTTTCTCTCCACCTTTATCCTTCTTCCCCCGCTCTCTTGTGACCCCTGCTGCGAGCTAACCGAACAGCTCAGAAGGGTTTTGTTTCCAAATTAAATCATCAATAAACCGCATGCTGTTTCCATATCGTATCGGCTCTGCCAGTCCTGCCTGAGGTGTGAGTTATGTGTGAGAATGCATGCGAGTAGTAATGTCCACTACACTTGGTCACTTGGTACACTTGGCACACTGCACACTGCTAATAACAGGCATCATCAGGACGTAATGGGTTTTGCCAGCTCCCACACCTACATCTGTCAACCTGACTTAGATTATTTTAACTGACCAGAGGGTGAATTTGACTACCAATGAATGAGCCCAAGCCTGATGCAAAGCCTATCACAGCTTTATCAGCTATGTTGTGAAAGGCTTGTAGGCTATGGTAGAACCGCAACATAAATCAACTTTCAGTCAGGGTAACAGCCTGTAGTACCTATCAGCTGTGCACGGGCCTGGAATCTGTCAACATATAGAGCACTGACAGAGATTGATGGTCTACACTCATTCACTCTCTCTCATATTCACACACACACACACACACACGGGTACAAACATGCATGCACACACCTTACACAGACACAGACACAGACGCAGACACAGACACAGACACAGACACAGACACACACACACACACACACACACACACACACACAAGCAAACACTCAAGCATGCGTGTTCTACAACTCAAATCATACGCTGACTGCTGACTACAGCAAAAAGAGTTTGGCTTCCAGCACCACTGCCATGGCCAGCAAGGCTAAATGTAACCCTACAACAAGGAGAGCAATGTCTTACACAGCTATCAAGTGTAAAGCAGCTACCACAAAAGCCTGCCTCCATCCTGCCCATGGGTCTACTTGTGTATGAGGTGACTTGAGTGATTCTAAAGGGCCGTAACGCTGGGAATAGTGTCACATATCTTTGGAAAACAGATGTCAATAATAATAGCCACTTGCATGTATTTAAACATCCTGCATTCTTGGCAAGCTACATCTTGACCACGTGTGGGAAGCATTGCGGCGAAGTGCAGCGTTCCTTTGTCCTTATGCAGACATTTTGTAGAGAGGTGTGACAAGGGGCTCACAAATACGTGCGCTTGTGCGTGCATAGATACATATATACGTACCCACACACACAGTCCGTACAGGACATACACAACAGCACAGAACTACAGTGCGTACGTAAACATATATTGTATACAAATGGATAGACGCATGCACACCCACACAAACAAACATACTTTGCAAAGTGAACTGCGAAGAAAATGCAAGTGCAACACACACAGTCTCCACAAATGAGCTGGTCACTCCAGGGAAGGAGAACCTGAAGGCAATATGAATGTGACCCCTATGTCTCCTGGGGGTGTGTGTAAGCAAGTTGGAGGAGTGTGTGTGTGCGTGTGTCTGAGTAAGCACATATATGAAGTGTGTGTGTGTATGTGTGTGTGTGTGTGTGTGAGAGAGAGAGAGAACCCATATATGAAGGAGAGAATGAATCCCAGTGATATTGATCACCTGTCCCACTGAGAATTGGTCTTTTAGCTTAGAGGAGTCTCAATGGAAAACACGGTGACAAGCACACCACCATCCATTATAGGATTAGTCTCTCTCTGTCACACACACACACACACACACACACACACACACACACACACACACACACATTTGTCCATACACAAATTCATGCACACATGCACGCAATGCACACAAATGTACCCTGCTCTTCTTAAGGCCTTAGTGGAGGCAGGTTTTGTCTGATGCAGGTTTACTGTGCATCAACTGCATTCTTTTTTGGATGTATTGATTTTAAAACCATGAAATGATGATCCTAGAGAGATCCCTTTATTTCATTCGTTTGGTCTCCCATGCTCTTGTATGATCTTGACGCTAGATGTTTCTTCCACAAACAATATGCTTCTAGAAGACTAATATACATTTTAAAATCTGATATTAGTGATCTAAAAATCAACAGTAAATTAGACACCAGGTATTACACATAACATTAGCTCATTCGCATTAGTTGGTCTCATTCAAACTGTACTTGGCTCTAGATCGCCCTCTGCTGGCCGAGTTTATGTTGAGCGCGAGTCCTCTTCTACTGCGGTGTCTGTTACACAGTGTCTGATTTCATGCTGTCGCCTCAAGCAGATCTATTTATGTAATTCCCTGGCAGACATGCCCCACAATGCAGCACTGCCTCCGTATTGCCATGGTGACAATGGATTCAGGGTGTATCTGTGTCACCGAAAACATAAAAAAGCTCTTTTTCTCGAGGTGTAATGGAGGATCAGAAGGGGACTGAGGAAATGGGGAATGGAACCTTGAACTGCAGAATTAGCAGAACATAATCTGGGCATTTCATGATGACAGAGAATTTGACTGAATCTGGCAACTGAAATACAAAGACAAGGACACAAATGTACACGTACTATACAGTTATAGTTATTTCACTGTTTACCTTTAGGCCCCAAGAGGTAATTCAGCCTTGCATGTGTGTGTGTGTGTGTGTGTGTGCGTGTGTGTGAACAAGAGAGAGAGAAACAGAGAGAAAGATATAAAGGTATGTGTGTTGAGAGGTACGGCTAGAAGACTGCTCAAGTGAAGACAGGTGTCTTTACAAATGGTCACCATCACTCCCTGCTGGTGTCTGAGCCTGTGGGATGAGGCCTGGAAGCTTCTCTCTGTGGGCCTGTCCTGACATGTCAACGCATGGTATACAAACACACACACATGTTCAAACTCACCAACACAAACAAACCCACTCACACACATTCAAACCCACTAATACACACACAAACACACACATACACGTGTGAAATCTCACCAACAAATACACACACACATATACTCAAGCTCACCAATGCACATAAGCACACACACACATATATACATACATTAACCTACAAATACACACACACATCCACACACACTCCCACACAAAAGGTTATTCGCTAACGGATGAACTGTGTTATTCACATTGGGTCAGAGACAAGGACCTCTGTATGGCTAGAGTTAAGGTATTTTATCCAAAGCGACTTATAAAACCTCTGTAACACCGTCAGGCTCTAATTTCATGGACGGGCAACAACCAAAGCAACGAGCAAAGTCCGTCACGCATGAACTAAAGTTATCGTGCGGCATCTAGGAGCACTACGCAGACCCACCCGTGTTTGTGCTTAGGATCTTGGTATTAAATTAGCTAAAATGCCAAGTTGTTAAATTAGCTTTAGTTCATGCGCGCCACACTTTGCTCATTGCCAGCTGCCCGTTCATGACATTTGTAACTTTATTCTAATGCATACCACACAACTTTCCACAATAAACCATTCCAAACACACACTATACCTACTTAAGACACGCACGCACGCACGTATGTATGTATGTATGTATGTACACACAGCCACACTAAAACCCCATTCCTTGGCGTGAGTACACTGAGCTCAGGCACGCGGACGCTCCCGTCGCCTGGATGACCACTCAATAGCATTCCATGGAGATGTGATTACAGATGGTGGTTTTGTGATGCTCTTGTGTGTCTAGGCCTGGGAACTGGCCCTCGCCACCTCCAGTTCGCTTTCACTCCATTAGGCTAGGCTAACCTACACCGCCTCAGCCCAGCAACCAGCCAGCCTGCCTGCCTGTCTCCCACTACCCACAACCCCCTAGGGCTGGAATGCAGAGAGAGAGAGACAGACAGAGAGAGAGACAGAGAAAGAGAGAAAGAGAGAGAGCGAGAACGCAAAGAATGCTGTACTAGGCAGCAGATTGCCCCCTGGTTCATACACACGCATGTATGCAGAGATGGCAAACACAACCAGAAATGCAAATACACATGTACGTGTATTCAAATACACACACACACACACACACACACACACACACACACACACACACACACACACACACACACAGAATAATGCACCCGAAACAGCTTTACAAATTAGCTTAAACTGATAGGCCTAGCATGAATGTGAGCCACACAAAGAGGATTTAGCTGTAAAGTGAACTTGAGTTCAGTGTGCGGATACTTCCTGCGGGTCCTTATTTCACCCAATAAAAAATGATGGATCTCTGACTTCATTCCATTAATATCTCAATTGCTTTGCGGTATACTCATCTGTCTTCTGAAAGCGTTTGCGAGGGATCGAGATCAAATCCCCACATTTTAAGGACTTAATAATGCATCAAAACCAGTCCTTTGATGTTTGAAACAAAAAGGCCCACGCATACTCATCTCAGAGGTTGTAGTGGGGGGGTAATGAAGCTTTGAAGCACTGGGTGAGAAGGAGAAGTACATGTCTAGGCTGAGCAAGGCAGTGAACGTGCTATGACACATAAGGACACCATACAGAGTGAGTCTGGGCGTGCTTGTTGGGGAGACGTTTAGTCTCGAGCCACTGATCACAGCAACTCCAGAGTAAACTCAGACAGTGACTGCAGAGCCAACACACACACACATACAGTCACACACACACACACACACACACACACACACACACACACACACACACACAGTCACACACACACACACACACACACACACACATACAGTCACACACACACACACAGACACACACACACACACAGTCACACACACGCACACACATACACACACACATACAGTCACACACACACACACACACACACAGTTACACACACACACACATACAGTCACACACACACAGTCACACACACACATACAGTCACACACACACACACACACTCAGTCACACACACACACACAGTCATACACACGCACATGCACACACAGTCACACACACACACACACACACACACAAACACACAAAGACATGCACACAGTCACACAGTCACACACACATCCACAGTAGACTGATGGTATTTATAAACTCACATGCTTCGTCTACCAGACAAGATAAGCCGGTCATCTGATTTCGATTGATCTGTGAAAAAATGTCTGCAACTAATAGATGAGATGTCGGAGATGTGATGGAGTGATATCCATCACACATGTTTTGCTCACATGTTGTCAAACAAACTCTGAGGAGGTAAAAGATATTTAGCAGTCAACCATAGTTCACCCATAGTTGTAGTGTATTCTCAATGTGTATAGACATTAGACAGACTTACACATTGATGTTGGTAGGAAGAACCTGCAGATCAACTGGTGAAACACAGTGCTTGTAGCTCTAAGGTTTGTCTCCCAGAGAGTGCACATTTGTCCTGTAAGTGAGTTTCAATAAAAGTGACTCCAAATGAATAACTGTAAAACGCTTACAGGACATGCATTAGAGCGCCCTCAGCTGCAAGGTGACGGTAGTGGATTAAGACTTAAATCTGCTACAATGGAATGTCTCTCAGGAGGTGATAAGCGAGAGGAGATGTTTGTGTGTGTGTGTGTGTGTGTGTGTGTGAGTAAATATGTGTGTGTGTGTGAGTGTGTGTGTGTGTGTGTACATGCGAGTGTGTGAAGTGTTGAGGGATCTTGCCTCAGGTCAGCCCCTCAGGGCCACAGCTTAGTGGCCTTTCAAGATCACATTTTTCTCAGCTGGAAGAAAAGCCAACAGTGACCTACAGTAATGGCAGAGGAGGGGTGGAAGGGTGGGTGGTGGTGGTGGTGGTGATGGGGGTGGTGGGGTGAGCTATGCTGTGTTGTTTTAATCCCCACAGAGAGACGCCTGGTGGTGACAGCCTGACTGCCTGCTCCTTGTGAGCGACCCTGCGCTGTGATCGGTGGGCTCTGGAAGGACAGGTATCCCAGCAGCCTCTAGTGCTCGCTGACCTCCCAAACCTTCTATTTACAACCTTATTTGTAAGTGTCTGTCCAGACAAGTCACAGAGTGTGTTTGCTCAGGCTGGATAGTGTATGTAACATACACACACATTCGCCAACACAAACAAACAAACAAACAAACAAACACTCTCTCTCTCTCTCTCTCTCTCTCTCTCTCTCTCACACACACACTAAGTCTACAAAACAGACGCACTCAAACCATAAATACGCACTACGCACTACGACACACATACACACACACACACACACAAAAGGTTCACAGCAGTGATGTGTGAACTGTGGTATGCATGTTAGCACAGAGGCAGAGGCTGTTAGCACCCTTATGTAAAACAGCAAAGGATTTTTGTCTGAGAAAGGGCTTTCGTCTGTCTCCTCAGAGAAATGGTGTTAAGCGTGCGGTAGATCGGCTAATCAGAGCTAATTACATCCTTAGAAAAACACGAGTTCTGTAAAAGTAAGTAAATGAGTTGTACATGCCAAGGGCGTGCTGAAAAAGGCGTGCTGAAAAAGAAGGCAAAATAGGCTACGAGCATTTTTGGGAAAGACCCTCCCCTAACTTGGGCATTTCCCTGTGTCTTTAGCAAAGGACTTGCTCTCTTCCTTAGAGCTCCACCTGCTGGAGGGTTAGTTTATACATTTCAAATGCCTTCAACGTGGTTCCCACCCACATTCAGTCCACATCTCACCACAGTTGACTTCAGATGGACAGGTTAGTATACCTCTGGCTACATGAGACTAGCTGCATTTTACTGTAACTCAAGCCTCCATCTTTCTTCAGGGAAAGGGTTTTTGTACATCTCCAGAGAGTACTCGCGTACTGGAGCACCACCAGCATGCTTACCGCATGCAGGTGATCTGCTAATCAGAGCTAATTAGACCTTTCGGGGGGGAAAAACGGGTAAAAGTCCTCTAGCGGCAATTAGTTCCTTTTAGTCAGGCAATCGTGTAATGGGCTTGTCAGTTTGAACACCAGTCCTTCTGGTGGTGCTCCAGTACTGTAGCCTGATAGTGATAAGAAGAGAGGGTTCTCGACAGATATGGTTACCTCTCGACACTCTCTGCTGGTTACCTCTGCGTAAGGGGGAGGTGTTGCTCCAATCTCCAGGAACAGGACAGCCTGTGAAATAGTGACAGTAACACACACACACACACACACACACACACACACATGCAATACACACATACTATATACACGTAGAGATGGACACACATCAATACACACATGTGACCATACACATAGACAGAAACTGTACAGTCTGCACACACCATACCTGCACACCCATCTACTCACCATACCTGCACACACACACACACACACACACACACACACACACACACACACACACACACACACACACACACACACACACACACACACCACACACACACACACATATTGGCTGTATCGGCCTGGTGGTTAATGTATGGCTGGTGGTGACGTAGGTCAGTATCAGGTGCAAGAGTAGCGGGTCAGTGGAACAGATAAACAAACCGCAGCAAGGCCTCCACACAAGAATGCCCACAGTAATTCCCCCCTCTCTCTGACTCTCTCCTTCTCTCTCTCTCTCTCTCTATCTCTCTCTGACTCTCTCTCTACAGTGTTTCTCTCTCTCTCTATCTCTCTCTGACTCTCTCTCGCTCTAGAGTATTTCTCTCTCTCTAATGAAAACACATGATAAAATCTCAACAAATCAAGCGTAGCGTTAATTCAGGCAAGCCAGGGTAGCTCACAGCGGATATCCTGCCAGGTTGGCAGCTTAACAGCCTGACAGGAAGGCGACAATGTCGCCAGCAATGTCCAGGTCGCCAGCAATGTCTTCCTGGTCAGGAGGACTTTCACCACTGCAGTTCCAGCTACAGCTAGATGGATAGATAGATGGATACTTTATTTATCCCGAGGGAAATTTTAGCGACTTGCCTTCCTCCTTGCTTCAGCCATCACTCCAGCCCAGAGCACACATCCTGGCAGGCGATATCAACCTCTGCTGTTCAGAAATCAACTGTAAGCGCATGTAAGCGTTTGTGTAGTTTTAAGAGACTATAGAGTTCGGATTATGTTTGGCCTTTATTGACAGGACAGTGAAGATCAGACAGGACATGAATAGGAGGGAGAGATGGGGAGTTGGCTCAGGCTCAGGTGTGTGTGTGTGTGTGTGTATTTGTGTGTTGACATTGACAGATGACAGTTTGTGATGTGTAGTTAATGGGGGGAAGGTGTATAGGTGAGAATAATCAGGGAATTAGATCGGCCATTTATTAATATGGAGTAGAGACAAGTGGGATGAGGTGTGATGCTCATGTAGAGTGATTTTTGAGAGAGCCATTGAATTGCCGTTGATTGCAGTTAGGGCAAAACTTCCTCAGCCTTAGCAAGTGCCTGAGACCCTGAGGTGTAGTCTTGGTTTGGGGAGAGTAGTAACACCTCTTAATACCCTGCTAATTAGGTTGTTGTTTTGGGGAGGATCTTGTTAAACCTGTAAACGCGCTAATTGGTTAACTTGTTAGTGATGACTGCAATTTCATATTTTTGTAAAACACTTTGGATTGAATGCTTAATTTAAACTTGTGTTTGATGAAAATGTAACCCCCCACCTTGCTAAGTATGCAACTCATGCTGGTCCATTTGGAAGATGCTAGATCCCTGCTAGGTGTTTGGCATTCTTCTACTCAAGACTTGATATCTCGCTTCTCTAACTGGGAGACATGCTGCATCTAATGGGGCCACAGCGCACTAAGCTTCTTTCATCACTTCTCCAAACTACAGGCTCCTTTTGAAGGGCAGCACCTTTGCTGGTCTATGTAGAGGCAGAGATTCTACTCACTCTCTCCATTGGAGGGTCAACGCCTCTCTGCTGGTCTGTGTAGGGACAGCGCGTCTCCACTGGTCTGTGTAGGGACAGCGCGTCTCCACTGGTCTGTGTAGGGGCAACACCTCTCTGCTGGTCTGTGTAGGGGCAACACCTCTCTGCTGGTCTGTGTAGGGGCAGCACCTCTTTCCGACTGAAACAGAGCATGACCTCTACTTACTCTGGGAGAAGCACGTTCTGCTGAATGGTGAGCTGCCTTTTGCTATATCTCCAATCTATGCACATTATCTCTGCCTCGCCCATCCGGTCCCTGTGGTCCGTCTGCAGTACATATGGAAGCTACACTCATCATCATCTCAAGTCACGGTCAAGTGGTCCAGCTACAGCCATTTGTAGCTTGTGTTGAGAGCATTGCATTGTTACCTTTACACTTGTATTCTTACTTATCACCTTTAGTGGATGGTTATTTGTGAGGGTACAATACATTTATTATTACAATACATTTACGAGCCACTGTGATGAGCAGAAGCAGAAAAATTGCTATAAACTATAAATATGTTGTACTGTATGTAAATAAATAAAACATATTACAGTAACTAATTAGTTACTTTCTAATGAAAGTGTAATGAGAGGTATAGGGAAAGACTTTCCGGTATAGGAAATATAGTATCTCACTATATGAAATATCACCATGTTCCAGGATCAGGGCTAAGTGGAGTATCTATCTCTCTCTCACACACACACACACACACACACACACACACACACACACACACACACACACACACACACACACACACACACACACACACACACACACACATGACTAATGTGTCCTTGCATGAGAGGCTGGAGCGCAGAGATGCACCACAGTCATGGAGGTGAATTATTGATGGCATTTCCCTCTCGCCATGTCACACACTCACCCTCTCCCGTGCCGTCATCTTCTTTCAGCCCCACCCCAGCACTGACACACAGACACACACACACACACACACACACACACACACACAATCATATTAACCTCACCAGCTGCCCCTGGCCACCTGGGTAACTGTCCTTGTGAAAGGGCCCTGAACTGAAGGCTTTAGAGCACAAATCTGCCGCCCATCTCAGAGGTGGCTCAGTGCCAAAGTGACCTGGTGCTGTCGGCGTGGATCCTGGTTCAGTCAGCAGACCTAAAAGTGATGCTTTGACAGATCTATCTGTCTATGCAGTGAGCATTAGTATGTTAGTATGTACACACTAGAATGTAGTGTGTGTGTTTGTGTCTGTATGTGAGATAGATAGATAGAGAGAGAGAGAGAGAGAGAGAGAGGAAGAGAGAGAGAGATAGAGAGAGAGAGAGAGAGAGAGAGAGAGAGAGAGAGAGAAAGAGAAAGACCTGGATAGCAAATGTGAATTAACATGTATTTACCACTATAAAAAATTCCCTTTAAATAAACTGAGCAGTAATACCTAAAATAATGATATGATACCCTGGCTGATACTGAAGCAGTTTCCATCTGGCCGCATCGTGAGTGTGTGTGTGTGTGTGTGTGTGTGTGTGAGTGTGTGTGTGTGTGTGTGTGTGTGTGTGTGCGTGTGTGTGTGTGTGTGTGTGTGTGTGTGTGTGGGTGTGAGTGGGGGAGGTTGAGGGAAGCCCTTCGTCGGCTTTGCTCTACAGTCTGGCAAACCAGCCTCCACTAAGCACATCTGCCTAAAATCAATCTCTCTCTCTCGTGCGCGCTCCAAGCCTCCAGCGCAGTGGATCAGCCGACACAATCTCATCTGCCGCCTGACTCTCTCACAGTAATCCCCTCACCGTTAGTTCAGACTGCCGACAGCAGGGCAGCCATCTCCAGAGAGAGAGACAGAGAGAGAGAGAGAGAGAGAGAGAGAGAGAGAGAGAGAGAGAGATGAAGAGAGAGAGAGAGAGAGAGCACCAGACCAGTGAACGTGTAGCTGACTCTAGAGTAGTTCTGGTCCGGAGTTGACCCAGATTGAGACCGGATGAAGACAGATCCGTCACACACCCAGAGGAGAATAACCCAAGGCCCTGCTGTTCAGGGTTTCCCAGCGCTGGTCCTGAGAATACAAAGCAGCTCATGGGGGCACAAGTGTAGGGGCTTTGTGCTTTGAATGATCTGAGGGTTTTTTCCTTCTTAGCTGAGAAGAGAAAGAGAGAGAGAGAGAGAGAGAGAGAGAGAGAGAGTGAGTGTGTGTGTGTGTGTGTGTGTGTGTGTGTGTGTGTGTGTGTGTGTGTGTGTGTGTGTGTGTAGAGGGCAGACTGCCTCACCTCAGGCTACTCACACAGCCCATGAATAATTGATTGTGAGCGTGTGCTCCTCTCTCCTCACTGGGCACTAGGTGTCAGCAGCACTGACCTCATGTAGGCCTGCAGTGTGTGTGTGTGTGTGTGTGTGTGTGTGTGTGTGTGTGTGTGTGTGTGTGTGTGTGTGTGTGTGTGTGTGTGTGTGTGTGTGAAGACCAGTCTCTGACTCTATTCCTCTTTTTCTCTCTCCATCTCTCTGTATACCCATGCAATGTGAATCTCTCTCTCTCTCTCTCTCTCTCTCTGTGTATGTGTGAAGACTGGTCTCTCTCTCTCTGTGTGTGTGTGTGAGGACTGGTCTTTCGCTCTCTCTGTGTATGTGTGAAGACTGGTCTTTCGCTCTCTCTGTGTATGTGTGAAGACTGGTCTTTCGCTCTCTCTGTGTATGTGTGAAGACTGGTCTTTCGCTCTCTCTGTGTATGTGTGAAGACTGGTCTCTCGCTCTCTCTGTGTATGTGTGAGGACTGGTCTGTCTCGCTCTCTCTCTCTGAGTATGTGTCTGGTCTCTCCCTGACTTCCTCTTTTTCTCTTTCTATCTTTCGTTTTCTCTCTCCATCTCTCTGTGTATCCATGCCAGTGTGTGTGTGTGTGTGTGTGTCTGTGTGTGCATATGCACACATGTTTGTACATGTATTTACACTATGGGCTCTAATTTCATTGACGGGCAACGAGCAAAGTCCAGCGCGCATGAACAAAAGCGAATTTAATAACTAAGCAAAACTTGGTGTGTGTGTGAGAGAGAGAGAGAGAGAGAGAGAGAGAGAGAGAGAGAGAGAGAGAGAGTGTGTGTGTGCATATGGATCTGTGTGTGTGTGTGTGTTTCAATCTGACTGTCTGGTTGTGTGTGTGTGTGTGTGTGTGTGTGTGTGTGTGTGTGTGTGTGTGTGTATGTATGTTTAACTGTGAGTGCGAGTGAGCCCATGCCTACATTTGTTTGTGTGTTTAGCAATGTGTAACACTGAGATAAAAGAAAGCTAATCTTTTTTTAGACACCCTTAAGACACATCAGAACATCAAACACAGACCCCCCCCCCCACCACCACCACCACCACACACACACACCCCACACACACACACCCCACACACACACACACGCTCCTGTTAAAATGCATGAGTTGTTCCACACTAGGCATACACAACAAACACCTGCACGAAGGAAATGGGCGAACAGATGAAGAAATGACAGGTGCAAAGACACACACACACACACACACACACACACACACACACACACACACACACACACAAGATCACGCACAAAAATAGATTCACATTCACAGTGCTCCAAAACCTCTGTTTGTGTGTGTGTGTGTGTGTGTGTGTGTACGTGTGTGTGTGTGTGTGTATGTGTGTGTGCGTGTGTGTGTGTGAGTCTGTGTGTGTGTGCACCTCAAATGGGGGTGGAATACATTCAGTGCTCACATGCAGCTGGCCTGCCTCGTTGCTTTGATGTGCTATGCAGACTCTCCATGGCTGCTATCATCAGAGAGGACTGAGGCGGAGTATTCTAAAACCTTTGGTATTATTTCGGTTTTGTGCAGTGCTAAGCACCAAACCCATCAGAGCCACCGGTAGGCTGAGAGGACCCTCTGACTGGTTATAGATCCCTTGCGAGCACCAAGCCCAGGACTGAATGTACAGCTCAGTGTGGAATTATTCCAGACCTGTTTACATATTGCTCGCACAGTGTTGGATTGCATAGTCCAGTTTTGGGTTCTGTGAGGGGTGTAATATAATCTAAACGCAACGACCTGTGAAACCAAAAAAAGAAAGAAAGAAAAAATAACGAACAGGCCATGTGTGAGAGACATATTTCAAGACGTCAAGCTTTAAATTGGAAAGACGAACAGAAATACACACAAACACACACAGATATGCCCATAACCACACCCACCCACCCACCCACACACACACACACACACACACACACACACACACATGCAGACAGGCACACACTGTGCACGCACACACACACACACACAGAACAAGTGTGCTGAACAGAAGACACATTTAAATGGGCCTCCACCAAGGTGTCATGCCACTACTGAGAACCCACCAGGGGGAACAGAGGTGTCAAACGGTGACGACACTGACCCAGAAAAATGAAGCTTGTATTCTGACGTGTCGTACACAAGGCCTAGCATGTCACATTGCATCTGGCATCTGCTGGATCTGCCGGAGCATAGCTGGGGACAGGAGGGACAGTGGGGACAGGGGGGTTGAGAGACAGGCCGTGTCCCCAGGACAGAGGCCCTGTGATGGGGATGGGCACAAACACCGTGCCCTGGGCCCTGTGATGAGGTCTGGCAGGCCGGACACTATGTCTGCTGACTGATGGGTTCCTTATCCAGGCCTGGCAGCTGCCTAGTCCAGCCTACCAGCCTGCCACTCGGGGTGGAGGTGGAGGGGTGGGTTGGCTGGCTGGCTGGGGGATCACGGTGTTTGTGTGTGTGTGTGTGTGTGTGTGTGTGTGTGTGTGTGTGTGTGTGTGTGTGTTGTGGGAGGGGGCGGAGGCGGAGTACCCCCCACCCTCCCACACACACACACACTCACTCTCTGTCCTCCCTCACTGCCCGTCCCGCTAAGAGGAAAGCTACCCCAGGGCCAAAGCACTGAGCCAATGAGACCGCAAGCATGTGGCAACGGCGGTGAGCGAGCGCTTACAACTCTGCTTGCAAACACAACCCGCTGAAATGAGGGAGCAGAAGAGAAAGAGAGGAAAAGATAAACAGAGGAAAAGATAAACAGAGGGAGAGATGAACAGAGGAAGAGATGAACAGAGGGAGAGATGAACCGTATAAAGTTTAATGCAGGGCTGTATCAGGCTGTATCTGCTCCTAAACTTTATCATGGCCGGTGAAATGTGCTGTAACTGTAATAAAAAGTTATTCAATGTCATTCTCAATGAATATTAATGGCACTCAAAGGCCCATTGTACTCAAAGGGTAGTACTCATTGTACTCAAAGGCCCAGTGTCACAGGAACAGCACACTCCTGCCCTGTATTAGTGACCGCTAACGCACACAAACACGGATGGTTTTGCACACACACACACACGCACACACAAACAAACACACAACTGATTGCACAAACTTCCATAAAGTTGGAACCATTTATTTAAATGATCTTAGTTGGTGCACCAACGGTGTCTCATTGAATAAGGTAATTGGATTACCCACCGGTTGGGAGTTTGTCCTCTGCTGTGTACACTCGGGGTCGGTCCGACACAAAGAAGCGCCGGGAAACCCAGAACATTTATTTTGGTTCCTAGGTGAATTACACTGCTGATTGCCTAAACAGGCAGAAGGGAAACAGGGAATGGTCTGGGCCAGACCACTTTGATAGTGTTTTTTTTTTACATACCTGCAAAATGTGATTATTTATTACATAGTTATTTCTTTGTTTTAGCATACTGAGGAATACTTTGTTTATGTCTCAGGGTCTGTCTTTTTTTAGAAATGGTGCTGGCCACCTGCTATAAACTGTATGTTCATTGTTCTGTCTAGGGGAAGTTTTGTCTTGTCAGGTATCTGCATTTATGTAAACCTTGTGAACTGCTGATTATTGTCCTCTACTCATATAGAGGCTGAGCAGGTCTCCTGCATTTTGAAGAGTTATTAAAACGTATATTTTTCCTCACTCTGTCTCTGAGCTTTTTGGGCCAAACCCACATTTTAAACCAAGGCTCTGTCCGTCACACCCAGTACAGTGCATATTGCATGCTGGGAAGAATCTGTCTGTTTCAACTCTCATTGGCTGTCCCCATTGACCATCAGAATAATAATAAATGAGTCCAACCCAATAAGCTGTCACAGCAAAAGCAGTTGTGGTAGAGGGAAGGAATGGAGGGCTTGAATAGAGAATGAGAAGGGGAGTTGAGATGGACCTTTCAGAGCCCAGGGACCTGGTAGCACAGTAACACCTCCAGCACGGGGCAGGCATCAGAGACCAGGAAGCCATGATGAATAAAAAGCCCAAAAGAAAGGTTGTTGATATGTGAGCTCAACAGGCAATCAAATCACACCTCTCCCTTCCGTGCTCCAGAAGCAATGTTATGATTGGCTGGAGTAGGCAGCTAGAGGACTGTGAGGAGCGATTCACTGAATGTGAAAATAGTGTACTGGGTTGGACTGTACCTTCACTTGTATAACTTGGCTCAGATTCAAGTCCCAAGAGATCATTAGTTGGTACATCTTATTTTTGGTCAAATACAATAAGGTCTACAAATCACAGGTAACTTCCAATCGAATCTCTGTGGAAAATATGCCACTGGTGCACATAAACCTTTGATAGCACTGTCAGGTCATTCTCATGGGTGGGTGAGGATATTGTCCCTCCACCACCTGTCATTTGAAATGAAACTGGTATGCCATAAATCCACGAGGACTATAATTAGCCTCTTAGCATCTGCAGCCTTTTCACTTCGTTTTACAATGTGCAAAGTTGACATTTTACAGGTCTGTGTTACTGTAATGCCACTGGGGGGGCAGTAAGCACCTTGTGGAATTCTACGCTGTCGGAGTAACATGGTCGATGTCGGGAAAGAGAGCAGGTCTTGAAATACTTCTGACACCCAGTGTCCAGCGAGAAAAAGAGAGATGAAGGATAGAGAGAAGGCTAAATAGAGACAGAAAGATGAAAGGAGACTAAAAAAAGAGAGAAAGAAAGACAGAGAAGGAGAGAGAGATAGAAAGAAGGTGAGAAAGGCAGAGAGAGAGGCGAGAGAGAGAGAGAGAGAGAGTGGCTTCCCTTCCCAGCGTGTCTAAATAAAGCTTGGGCATACCTGGCTGCCACATGCACATAGAGTCCAGTTCATAGGTCATAGGGGATATGCTAACCTGCGTGTGCTTCACTATTCTGGGGCTGTGCTCGTAACTCTGGATGCAGACGCCTGCTTCGTCACCCGTCATGTCTTTCCCCTGCTCCACCCTTACACACATGCACACGCACACGCACACGCACACGCACACACACACACACACACACACACACACACACACACACACACACACACACACACACACACAGACTCTCACACACACACAGAACCAGACAGTCAGATTGAAACACACACACACACAGATCCATATGCACACACACACACACACACACACACACACACACACACACACACACACACACACACACACGCATGCAGATGCAGTGAACTGTAGCTCATAAATAAAGAATGTAAAGACTGTGTAGAGAATGTATTCAGAGAGCATCTGCTGTGGCCGACTCTCTCCCATAAGTGCCTCAGGCACCAGGCCTGGCCCACATCTCATTGCTACGCTCAACCGCAGCCCCTGCTTCGTCTCCCTAAGCAGTGCTGCGTATCTGCAGCGCAACCTCATAGCCTCAGACTGCCACTGCCCTGTACTTACACCAGACCATCACACCCGTCTGGATGACCTGATGAAAGACAGTCCATGGAACGCCCTCATGTTGGCTCACATCTCATAGCTGTGCTTTGCTGAAGGCCCCGATTCATCTCCACGAGCAACACTGCGTATCAGACCACACCACACCCTCATGTCCTAACGCTGCATCCTGCAAGCTGGATGACCTGGTGGAACACAGGTCATGGAACACCTATTCTTGTGTTCCTGTGATTCAAATGCTAGAACAAGGTGTAACAACCCCAAGGTCATGTGTTCCATACCCAGGGGGCACCCGTACTGATAGAAGTGGACAGCTACGTATGCAATGCTGAAAACTGCTTTGGATAAAAGCGTCTGCTAAATGTGAACTAGTAGATGGTTCGTTTGGCTAGAGGGACCTGTAACATGTCTGTTACTCACATGAATGAATGCATTTGACCTAGAGACATGAACGCAGGAACAGTAGACTTACCACCTGAGGTACAACCCTAGCTCTTGATCCCGCCTGATTTACAGTCAGTGAATCAACTGTCAACTGTGAAGCAAAACACTCTGACTGCGCACTGTACCTTTCATCCTTTAATTAACCAGTCAGACGTATGGGCCATTAAAGACATGAAACTGTGTGTTCACATACATGATCTATGCGACCCTGCTCTGCACTTAGACTAGCCTACTCCATCACATCAACTCTGAACTCTGCTGGAGAGGACCCTGGGTAGTTGCAGTGTGTATGGGCTTAGAGAATGAGGGGGAGGGGGGGAGGAGAGGGAGACTGAGAGAAGGAGAGAGAAAGGGAGCAAGAGGAGGGAATAACAAGTGAGAGAGAGACAGAGAGATGGTATGTATGTTTAGTGCAGGATATTTAGTGCAGCTGCAGTCTGCATGGGTTAAGCTTGCCTGGGACATTCTGCTGAGGCAGCCCAGTCGAGGCCACTCGAGAGAGAGGGAGAGAGAGAGAGAGAGAGAGAGAAAGACAGATAGATAGCGTGTATGTTTCACCAGTATAGGCCATCACACTAAAGCCACTCCTCATCCTCTCAGGCTCAAGGTTTGGACGCCAGCCAACACCTCCCTCAGTGTGGGGTGGGAGAGAGGGTGGAAAGGGAAAGAGTGAAGAAAGAGGAGAGAGAGGATGAGGGAGACAGAGGGGGAAGAGGAGAGACATCAGAGAGCATGAGAAAGAGAGAGATAGATAGAGAGAGAGATGGAGTGAAAGAGAGAGAGAGAGAGAGATGGAGTGAAAGAGAGAGCAGCCGGTGCTTGTCTGTGTGGGAGTGATGTGCCTAATAATCATTAATTTGGTTTCAGCCTCTCTGCCTCTCAGTCTCTTCTCTCATTAGAGACGAGCCTCTCTCCCTCCCCCGACAGCACCTGATACTGGCACGGATCAAAATGGCAAACAAAGGCAAATGTTCACGAATGTTTTCAAATGGCTTTTCGTTTGCTTTGAGTTCACTATGAACATTTGCAGACATGCACAAACGTTCTATGGAGGTAGTTCTCGACAAACAAATATGGAGGCTGGACTAAGGGTTATTGTTTAAATCGAAAAAAAATGTGGAACGTTTACATAAAATCGTCGCCGAACTGGCATGGATCCAGAATCAGCTGTGTTCACTCCCCACTCCCCACTCCCCCTCTCCAGTCCATCAGTCTTATACACATACTCACCCTGTGAGACACACAACCGCTCTGGCTAATGCAATCCATTGTGAAATTAGCTACTTGGACAGTTAGCCTGAGAAAGCGACCGCAGTGCTGTGACTGTCCCTGAGGAGGGGTCCTGGGAGAGGGGGCAGAGGATGGGGATCGAGGTGGGGGGAGGAGGGCAAGCATGGTTTAACTTAATTTGTGTCACATTAATCACTGAGGCTCTTTTTTTCCTGATTGATTTAAGGCCTTGTTCAATTTAATTCAGTTCCATTCAATTCTGTCCCCACTGAGCTATTTGAGGCAGCCCAGCCACATGCTGCGGGAAAGAATTGTTAGTGATTACTTTCGTCTTGCTAAAAATAAACCGGCCCCGGTCTCCACGCACGCCAGGGATGCGTAACCATGGCAACACAGGAGGGTTAGGGGGAGGTTAAGGGGTTCAGGGGTGGGAGGCTTCCGCTAATTATATGTTGGGGGAAGAGGAAGTATGGCGTTCACAGCGCACAAGTACACGTGAACACAGTGAATAGCGTGACCTATATCTTCAGGATATACATGCGACCGCACAGCATTCACGGAGATAAACCCCCTTTCTCTCTCTCACAATCTGAAAGGGGCTTATGAGCTATCTCGCTCACTGATGATAACATGAGATCAAGATGAGATACTCAACTCCAAATAATCAGCGCACGGCCCTCTGTTTCATCGCCACAAACTTGAAACCCACCCCAGCCAGAAAAGCCCTAGCAATTAATCTAGGGACTTCATGGCCGTTGAATACAGATGAATGCCTCCACTGAGCATCCTCCTGAGAGGCTATTTGAGCAGACCGGTTTTTCGCTGCGAGTAGACAGCCGTTGGGCAAACACAAAGCTGTCACTGTATACCTGTGTGGACATAGGCTATGGTCAGTCTGACAGTCAACGGGAAAAAGCAGTTCCACGTTAGTATTGTTGCGCTAGATAAAGGCATCTTTGTCGCCCGCGGCCAGGTGACTGCTGGCCTCTCTGGAGCTGAATAATGGTATGATGCTCAGCTGAAGGGTTAGAGTTTCTGTGACGGCTGTCGTAACTGGAGACAGACAACTGTTAAATCTTAAGCAAGACCAAGCATTAAGCATTGACCCCTAAGCCCGTCTCCAGGGGAAACGGTTCCATTGTTTACGCAAGGTGATCCAAGCAACTTTGCTGTTAGCCGACCTCGGCTGGACAAGGATTCAAAACTCATTGGCTGAGGTGTGCATCCCCCCTACTTTCCCCCAGCGAATCAGAAGACGGCATACTGTAGTTTCGGATATAACGGCTCACTGACCGTCAAAGCTTTTCCCCAACATGTCATTGGGAGAATGCAGTCAGGTCCCATTACAATTTAATTGAGTTGGATTGAGGGCAAGAAGCTCCCAACGCTTCAGCTAGAGACCTTATCCAGTAGCAGGCAAACCATTACAGGCCCCTGTAGAAAACACAACAATCATCAAGCCACCTGTTAGCATAACGGCTTTTATGGCATTATAAACAAGCCATTAAAAGTTATTGAGTTTAATTCCCATTCCGTCCCTCAGTCAACACCACTATAAAGTGGCATTCCAGCACCAATGTGTCCTGGCCTACTCCGTTTAGCTTGGCGCTAATAAATACCAAATGAGACTTGGTCTCCCGGTGCGAAAGCCAGTATGGAGCTGCCAGGCTCGCAGTATCACGCGCTCCTGCAGCAACGCACCCAGGGTTTTGCATGTGTTACTCTTTCTTCCTGTCTATTCAATGGGAACGAGAAACAACAAAAGGCCAAAGTCACTGTCCGTGGTCAATTTTAGGGGGTGCCAGGGGTATTACTCAATTACACCCGTCAACGTACCTCCTCCTGACCCACCAGGGATCGTTTCAAAAACACGCGACATGAATGTCACATCATGTCCAACATCGTACCAAAGCGAGGGGAAGTAGTTGGGGATGGGGTGGCGGGGAGGAGGACGGGGGTCCCTGGAAGGAGGGGGTCGGGGGGGAAACCGTGTTGGCCAACGCATGTGCTTGAGGAGAGATTTATGGGCCTTCAAGGGTCAGCCTGGGGACTGTGAGAAAGCACAAAGTGAGAAGGTGGGTTAGGGGAGGGGGCGTGGAGGGGACAACTCAATCATATTAGGGCGCCGATGGGAGACACATTTTGAGGAAAAGTGCCCCAGTGTAGTTTACGTTCCACCCATGTGACCTCGGAGGTGGGAGGGAGGGTGGGTGCAAGAGGAGGGTTGGTGTAGTTTGGGGGGGGGGGGGGGGGGGGGGGGGGGTTCTGTCCAGGCACCCAGATAGATGGCTGTAACCTAATCCAGAGTGGCCCTAGGGCACCACCGTGACCCCCTGAAGGGAGCAGCCCAGGCCTGCCGATGGGACTCTCTCTCTTTCACCCTCTCTCTCTCTCTCTCTCTCTCTCTCTGTATCTGTCTCTCTCTCTCTGGAGTGGCCTGCATCTGTTCCACTCGCGCCCCATATGATGGAAACATGTCTATTCCTGCGCCCGGCGGATCCGGGAATGGCCTTTTATATATTTAGCGAAGGGCCACAGTCATGGAATCTTCCCACTGACAGATGTGTGAAAAATGTTAAAAGGGGGTTAAAAGTTTCACAGGGATGCTAACAATAGAAAAACGCAGACCGGGACAGAGAACGAGAGAGATGGAGAGGGGTCTGCTGGTAGACAGTGGGTTACCAAATTCGGCGGGGAATTTTTAATTCACATTTAAGTGTCGCAATCAACTGCTGGTTAACCTCCGCCTGGCACATATTTATGGTATAATCATAAACATGCATTCAAACAGGGAGGTGACCTTTCGTTGGGAGGTCATGGCTGACTCCTTCTTTCTCTCTCTCTCTCTCTCTCTCTCTCTCACTGATTCTCTCTCCGTTCCTCTGGAGACTTGATCCTCTCGGGTAGCCGTATTTACGAAAGACCAGTAATCGAAGATCGGAACACAAATCACACAAATACTTTTTTCATCTGAGCCTGTTGAGAGCCGGCAGGGAGGAGAACCTATGAAAATAAACCGATGGAGATAACACATGCTGGAAAAGGGAGAGGGGCCACAGTCTGCAAAGGCCATTGGAGCAGGTGACAGTGTTTTATGATGCCAAGTGGGTCACAGGAATCAGGAGCTCTTATCTGAGCCTCGTCATAACTAGGTTGACGGCTCTCTGGTAGCAAAAAAAAATCCGTTGTCAGTCTCTCTTCTGTGCGGCCTTGGATGCATAGCAGAACGAGCTTTTTCGCAGCACAAAAGTGACACCCACCACCCCGCCGCCCCCAAAGAAAATGAAAACAGGTGCATGTGCAGGTTGGTTTTCCATAGGGTATTTGCTGAATAAAAAACATACAAATGACCTACCCTGTAATGGTAGACTCGCAGGCCTGGGAGTGTGTGTGTTGGGGGCGGAGGTGGAGCTGGTGGTGGAGGTGGTGGAGGTGGTGGTGGTGGTGGTGGCAGGTTTGCCATCCAGACCCAGAGGACATCCGATCTAATCAGATGACAGCAGGATTCAGAGGAAGGGGAGGAAACCAAGGAATACAAATGTACACTTTACTCTGGCTTGGTGACCAGTTAGTGTCCATCTATCACTGTTGCCTATGGCCTAGATACCCTAATCATCAGACACTGGCATACATTTACATTTAGTCATGTTGCAGACATTTCTTTCCAGACTGACTGTGGCATGGCATGGCATGGCATATACTTTATGTGTGACCCTTGGGCATCAAACCAGTGACTTAGTTGTTAGCTAGCTAGCTACTGTTTATCAGTTGAGCTGGAGAATATTATATTGTATTATATTATATCAAAGCTTATTGTCATGGTGCAGAGTTTAGGTACAAAGCAAATACCTTATGCATCAGGAGAACAGCCATTGCCTTCTGAGAGGGCTTTGATGTGGGTCACATCTGTGGGTCAGGCTGGTTGAAAACACTCTTCCATCAAAGTGTTGCTCTACAAAGAGCTCCAGATTTTGTGGGGGGGATAGGGGTGCAAATGTGGAAGCCTTATCATAGTATTGGTCAGATCTGGACCCTTCAGTGTGTCAGTGGTCAGTAAGAGGCCTTCAGCACCTGCTTGGTTCCAGCCCCACGGCCAGAGGCCCCGACGGAGAAGGAATGCGGACAGACTGCCTCATGCGGTTAGAAATAGCCATGTCCTAAGTAATTCTTCTTGCAGGCAACTACCCGTGTGAGCCCAGGGCCTGCTTTGAATCCAGGGTTTCCAGCCAGGTCCCTCCACCCCACCCCTTATAAACCCCGACCCCAAACTGATACCGCATCCCCTCGAGGGACCGGTGGCATCTGTGTCGTTCTGCGGAGACGGGATTTGGTGTGTTGGTTTGTTTAGAATTATGCTCAAACCCCACAGGGCCACGGCGTGATATTGTGTTACTGGCATGGTAAATGGGTCGCTCTTCCACGCCGCTGGTCAGTTGGGCGACCCTGTTGAACCCACCGGTGGGGAGAGGGGGGGTAGGGGGGGTGAGAGGACAGCCAAGTCCTGTCCAAATTAAGCCGGTGGACTGGCTCACCCCCAGCTCCATGCCCCACCAAACAAACGCACAGAGAGTCCAGGAACTGATTGGGCAAGTGTGCCACTGCCACCAGACAACATTTAGCTCTGCTGACCATCTAAGATTAAAAAATCAACCAGCAGACAATTATTCTGCGTGTAGCTTTCTCGAGATTAGGAAGTTCCCAGAATTCGTAGCTTCTAGAAAGAGCTGCGCTGTACACTAGCTCTCAGTTTTTGGCCCTAGCACTAGACAGACAGAAAGACAGAAAGACAGACAGACAGACAGACAGACAGACAGACAGACAGACAGACAGACAGACAGACAGAAAGACAGACAGAGTACTTTATTAATCCCCAAAGGGAAAGTGCAGAGGCTTTGAGTACTTTCTTTCCTCCATTTTTTCCTTTTCTTTTTCCCTTCGTTTTCAATCCTGGGTAAGAATAGACCTCTTACTTTAGCGTGAGAGAAAGAGAGAGACACGGCATGTTTATGCATTATTAATAACTTGTGAAAGCGCTGGTTTTATTTGCGTCTAGATTGATGTGTGAAGTCAGTGTAGGTGTATGGTGACAGAATTCATGCACTGCTGCGACCCAGCCAATGAGTAAAATAATGAATCCAGCATAATTGCCCTGTCTGCAAAGCTTTCATTACCAAGAGACTTATAAATCAATACAGTTAATTTGGACAAGTTAATTTTGAGGTCTTTTGAATAGTTACGTATTAAACCGATTATTTCCACATAATAAAGGAATTAAACGGAATTTGGTACTGAAATATTTTTTGTTTTAAAACATTTATTTTACGTAAAACCAGATGATTCATGTACAAGGCCTTGATTTTTTTAAAGTATTGATTTTAACCTCTGAGTTGCTGGGTGGAGGTGGGGGGTGGGGGGATTGGCCTCTGAACTGATGGTTACTTTTCAAGGACTTCCAGTAAGTTCTTCTAGAGGTCTCTGTTAGCGAGCTTCTTTCCAGGGCCCCTCCACACGCATGCGACATGGAGCAAGGCCTTGGGAATGGAACATAGCTCCAGAGCTGGAACTTTACGAGTGCGTAAACTTGTAGCTGTTTATGTGTCAGATTATGTGACTGATATGTAGCAAAGCCTGCTCCTCACTCGAGGAGGCTATAGGGCCAGCAGCTAAGGGCAATGTATGTATGTATGTACGTATGTACGTATGTACGTATGTATGTATGGGTGTGTATATATGTATGTACGTATGTATGGGTGTGTATGTACATGCACGTTGGCATGTGTGTATGTGTGTGTGTGACCCCTATGGTCTTCAGAGACAAACTCCCAGTGCCTATGATTATGATTGTTGGCCAGGGCCATGAGTATTTCTTTCAAACCCACTAAAATGATCTTCAACGTTTTGCGTCTAACCCTAGAATGCTTCTAGACTTACTCTTGCTCTTTTCTGAGGGAGGTAAGATATGAGGTAGAGATATGTGTCCTCAATTTATGGATATGTTAAATGTCTACAGTTGTGCAGAACATGCAGTCAGATTATCACATTCTGAGCATAATATATTGTGATTTTGGAAATCAATAATTATTTGTAAATAGTGACAATTTATTGCATTTCATAAAACAGTGTTCATCATACTTTATGATTTCTTTAATAGATCTGTATCATCTCCCTTATGTGGAGTTGTGGCTTCTTCAATGCCCAAACATGGAGCTCAGCTGAAGAGGTCAGTGTTCGCCACTGGAGCACAGACATCATCTCACACGGCTATGGCGGCGCAGCGCTCGCCTTAATGCAAAACTCCATGTGACCTTTCCTGCAAAGGCTGACTGGGAGAGAGAGAAAGAGAGAGAGAGAGAAATAGAGAGAAAGAGAAAGAGAAAGAGAGAGAGAGAGAGAGAGAGAGAGAGAGAGAGAAGGCTAGTATGAGGACCAGTGAAGGAGTAGCAGGAATGGAGACCTTTTTAACCTCCGGTCTCAAGCCGGTCTCCGACTCCTCTCCACTCCCAACAAGCCCAGGGCCTCGTGAGGGCCTCCAAGGCCTTACAGGGAGCAGCACAAGGGGGCAGGAGGCAGGTTGGGTTAGTGGCAAGCAAGCGGTCAGGCAGGCAGACAGGACGCTATTCTGGCATCAAGCCGGGGGGCTAAATATACCACGGCCACTGCTATCCTGGGAGTGCAGGATCTTTGTGGAGTAATCCCTGTGTTGGAACCCGATGCCATTTCAAGGACTGACAGCAGAGGTCTTAGTGAAGGTGGGTGGAGGTAGGGAAGGGGGGATGGGGGCAGTGGAGGAGGAGAAGGAGGAGGAGTGGGAGGGTAGGCACAATGTAGGGCGAGGTCAACAGAGACACTACCTTCCATGGTGAGACTGAGGCGAGCTGGAGGCCCATTGCTCTCGATGGTGGTGGTGGTGGTGGTGGTGGATGCACATAATGTTGAGCAGGACTATGGTGGCGAGGAGCAGTGCCATTGGCTGATGGATGGTGTGGCACCCTCTTGATTTTCAAGTGGGGCAATTAGGAAGCCAAAGCTTGATTTACGCAACTGCACTCTGCACAAGGCAAGGTGTGTGTGTGTGTGTGTGTGTGTGTGTGTGTGTGTGTGTGTGTGTGTGTGTGTGTGTGTGTGTGTGTGTGTGTGTGTGTTTGTGTGTGTGTGTGTGTGTGTGTGTGTGTGTGAAGTCACTGCATAATGTAGAATGTTGTTTGTCAGATGATGATGAAAATGATGAAGAAGAACATGAAGATTACATTTACATTTACATTTAGTCATTTAGCAGACGCTTTTGTCCAAAGCGACGTACAAGGGAGAGAATATTCAAGCTACGAGCAATAGAACCTGGTGTAACAATAAATAAATACTACTTTACATTAGAAATATAACAAAATGAAATAAAAAGAAAGAAAGAGTGCAGAAGTGTAACTGCTGTAATTGCAAGTTACGCACTAGTCGAAGTGCCAGTTAGGACGGGAAGTGCTCTCTGAAGAGTTGGGTCTTCAAAAGCTTCTTAAAGGTAGAGAGGGACGCCCCTGCTCTGGTAGTGCTGGGCAGCTCATTCCACCAACGTGGAACTACAAATGAGAATAGTCTGGACTGCCGTGCTTGCACAGACGGCAGTGCCAAACGACGCTCACTAGAAGAGCGCAGCATCCTGGGTGTAACATTTGCCCTTACAAGAGCATTTAGGTAGGTGGGAGCAGAACCATCAAGCACTCTGTAGGCAAGCATAAGTGACTTGAACTTAATGCGAGCAGCTACAGGCAGCCAGTGGAGGTCAATGAGTAGCGGGGTGACGTGTGCCCTCTTCGGTTGGTTGAACACCAGACGCGCCGCCGCGTTCTGGATCATTTGTAGTGGTTTCACCACGCAAGCCGGCAGGCCCGTTAGGAGGGCGTTGCAGTAATTAAGGCGTGAATTCACCAAGGTTTGCACCAGCAGCTGGGTGGCATACTGGGTTAGGTACGGCCTGATTTTGCGGATGTTGAATAGCGCAAAGCGGCAGATTATTATCATTATTATAATGTTATTTTATCCAAGGTCACATTCAGATTACCTAAGGTTAGGGATAGGCTCTATTTGAATTTCAAAGTCCCACTAATTAATGCCCATCTGTCTGAATTAAGGAATTAGGGAAAAGAGCTTGGGAGAAAGAGAAGCGGAAGAGAGGGGCAAAAAGACAGAGCGAGGAAGAGGAAAGTGTGAAATTGTGTTTGTTGGAAGTATGTGTGTACGCGCATGTGCATATGTATCTATGTGTATGCGCATATCTATATATAAGAAATTGTGTGTGTGTGTGTGTGTGTGTGTGTGTGTGTGTGTGTGTGTGTGTGTGTGTGTGTGTGTGTGTGTGTGTGTGTGTATACATGCATGTTTCAATTCATGTGCCCTTACATGTGCCCTGTAAACTGTCATGATGCACTTCAGGCCCTGTACAGAACACAGTGACCCCCCACCCCCCACCCCCCACCCACACACACACACACACACACACACACACACACACACACACACACACACACACACACACACACACACACACATACACACACACACACACACACACACACATATATACCCCCTAAACATGCCTCTCCACAAGCTCACTCAGCCACAAGGTCAGCACTACATTATGGAGGCCTGCAGGGGCCAAAAATAACCCCCTCATTGCTGTCCTGCCAAGAGCAGAACAAAGCAGTGCAATATTTGACATACTGTACACAATGCCACGGTGAGCATGCTGCGACGAGATGGACAGCACTAAGCCTACAGATATTCAGCTTCTCTTGGAAGGGTGGGAAGGGAGAGTGTCCTCACGTGTGATTTATCGGACTGTCATGCTATCGTGGCTACTTGGAGTACACACACCTCTCACCTTTTGTGTTGGCTGTCTGCTTGATGCACCAGCACAGGGAGGTGTGTGTGTGTGTGTGTGTGTGTGTGTGTGTGTGTGTGTGTGTGTGTGTGTGTGTGTCTGCTTGATGCACCAGCACAGGGAGGTGAGAGGAACAGACCGCTGGAATGTTTGGAGGAATTTGAGAACCTTGAGGCCACTGTGTGATGTACACAATACATACAAACATAACATATACATGATACATACAAAATTGATGGATTGAGGATCCATCCATTGAGGAAGGTGGGGGGAGTATTGTAGAACAGCTTAGTGGGTATACAGTGTGCTCGTATGGTTACTATTACAAGGGTAAGTAGAGTAATGGAACAGAAAACCATGTCGACGGTGGCAATTATTTACATTGCAGGAAAATGCTAGCACAGAGTATGGGGTACAATAAGTGTATGGTGAGGGTGAGTAGGTGTAGGCTGTACAGTAGATCAGGTGGGGAGACTTCAGCAGCATCCCACAACGAAAATAGTCTAGACTAGGAGGGGAAGAAAGAGACAAAGTGAGTGGGTAGAGTTCGGCTGCCAATACACGTATATGTACTTCATGGATATGGTGATGAGGAACAATGTTTCCACAGCCATCAGCATTTGCGAGCAAAGGTCATGCTATAAGAGAGAGAAAATTTGGTTAGTAAACATTAATTTGATAAACAGATAAAGAGATACATTTAGGTAAACAATTAACAGTAGATAATATTGCCACTTTATTAGTATCAGTATTAGCATAATATGATACCAAAAGAGAGCGAGAGGGATGGTGCATGCAGATTTTAGTAAGGATAGCAAGGGTGGCAGGATACACAACAGTGCACAGTTGGCTGGCGACAGCCGCGACATTCGCGTTTGCTGTACCTGGGATCCGTAAAGGCACTCCTTCACAGTACAACATGTGCTGTTTGTAGCCCAGTTTTATTGATATTGGGAATTGTGTATGTGTTTAGTTGTTATGAGTTATGTTTAGTTATGTTGGCTGGCTTAGTGAATAGGGATTTTCAGTTATGCACGCGTAGTAAGGGTGGCAGGATACAATAGCAGTGCACAACTGGCTGACGACAGCCGCAATACAGGCCGTATGCTGTACTATTCCAGGTTTACACTAGATCTATTCCAGATTACCAGATTACAGATTTGGACTACATCTATTCCAGATTTCCAAATTACCAGATTTACACTAGATCTATTCCAGATGACCCGATTCAAAAATTCACACTAGCTCTATTTCAGATTATCCAACTCCACATTTTTCATCTGGTAAAGTGCTCTGGAGTATAAACCTTCATGGGTCTAAGAGATTGTGGTACCAAAACCAAAACCTGTGATACCAAAACAAAACAAAAACTGCTTTTTCCCTCTTGCCCATGAGTGCAGAACTAAATCCACAACAGACCCGACACA
>NC_045172.1:5745993-5755993 GCF_900700415.2 Clupea harengus
ATTCTGAGGCATAATACCCTTGCTATGCTGCCGATGTGAAGTTGATAGATCCATTTAGTGGCTAATGGGGCAACAGGGGTGGCAACTGATAACAAACATTACTTTGAGTTTTCCATGTCTTTGGAGGTTGCCGAATTCTGTCATATTTTTCAGTCATTTGGGCTACTTGAGTGGTGAATGCAAGGGACATGTCTCCAGGGCAACAGTGATCTCACTACATATGGGTGATCTTGTTGTCCGACCTATTATTAAAGGTCACTTGACATAGCAACAGAGCCAGATTGAGGCCTCTCTCTCTCTGCTATAAGCTTCCAGAAACATGAAATGCTGACTGCACGTCCCTGAGACAGCTGTGGGTCCTTACATGTATGAGATGATGCCTGTTTTAGTGACTTGTCATTTCCACCTTCGCTAGCGACCCAGCGACCCAGGACACACTGCATGAAGAGTGTCGCTGTGTACCTGCTTAGCAGCAGGCTAATGGGATTAGCAACCAGCAGTAGCAGCAGCGTCCCTCTCGCTAGGTAATGACACTGCTAAAAGAAGCGGCACGTGAAATGACATGTGCATTTGACGACAGGGCTCTCGATTGGGCAGGGCGCCTTGTCACAGCTAATCACGTTTAGATTAGCTAATTAAGACAGCCTAGCAACCCCCCCCCTTCCATTCATTCACTTAACAAGTCTAAATGTAGCCATCAGCCCAAGGCTACTGAAATACGATAGGCGCTAGCCTGTAAAAAGGTGAAGTAACTAGATCTTCACACAGCTTTCTGGGTCTTCTATCTAAGGATGTGTCATTGGGGGGGGGGGGGGAGGTGGATGGCAAACAAAGCTCTGATCAACCTACAGGTGCTCTTCTCCTCTAGCATGTGTTTCAGAGGTTTAATACAGTATTAGGTTCTACGTATTTAAGTTCCTGGTTCCTGAGTGGATAGTAAATAAATAGAAAGACTGCATCATAGCTTAGTTTACCCATGACCTGATGTGGAAAGACAAACACAAAGTGACACAGAAAACTTGCCATATGCCATATGATAATTGATCCGGGGATGCAAGAACTTAATACAGAGGATGTAACAAGAGAACAAAGAGAATGTGAATACATAAATAGGCTAATTATTATTTAATTGGATGTTTTTCACTACCAATCCTTATTCTTGGCCTGAGCTCATCTGAGATGGACTGACGCAAAGTGGAAAAGTCACATTATGTCCTCCTGGCTAGAGAGGAAAAGGGCCGTCCAGATTGTTAACCATGTGCGCAAAATTCAAAAGCCAGCTTCTGTGATGGATTGGGAGTGTGTTAGTGCCCATGGCATGGGTAACTTGCACCCCTGTGAAGGCATCAGTAATGCTGAAAGCTGCTTTCTGGTTTTGGAGCAACATATGCTGCCATCCAGACGTCGTCTTTTTCAGGGACGTTCCTGCTTATTCTAGTGACAGATCCGCCATCACTAGCATAACAGACTCATTAGCATTACAGACTAATTAGCAGTACAGACTCCAGGCCCCATTCACTTTCCCTTCAGTGATTTGTCTCCTCCCTTATAATGTCTCCGTCTACGCCCCTTAGTTAAAAGGTATGTGCTGATAAAGACTGCTTTGCATTTCAAAATCTAAGAGAGAGATCTAAGAAGTGTGAGCTCTTTATTCATTCACAACAAAAGTCATGTTTTTTCAGGTTCACCCTGACACAAGTTTGAACACAGACCTGCAGCAGAGGACGACTGACAGTCTATTTTCATCCTGTTATCTCTGCGATAGAAAGAGAGGTTTTGCCCCAAACGGAACATCTAATTGTGCCTCGGATCTAATTGTGTAACGCCAAGTCACATTTCTACAAGACAGGCTTGCAAAACAGGGGCCATTAATATCTACAGCTGCTGAAAGAAGAGCTCCATTAAGGGACATATACTGTGTGTTTTAAAATATGTGTGCCACTTGCGCTACACTTGACCCAGCACGCTCAAGCAGCTTAAGTGTTCTGACTATCAGAGGCGTACAGATAAATGAACAGATAAATTAACAGATGAAATTGCAGGTGGGCCTCCTGTGCAGTGCTACCTGAGTGGGCTGTCACTCACTCTCACACGCACACACACACACACGCACACACACACACACACACACACACACACACACACACACACACACACACACACACACAGACACACACACACACAGACACACACACACACACACACACACACACACACACACACATGCAGGCACACACACACACACACACACACACACGCGCGGTAAGGGCAGTGCTTAAGTAAGCTTGTTTTAAACAGCTCAGTAATTAGATTTAACTGCATGTGGCGTTGGTTCATACACTTATGGTAAACGAGCACCATCAAAACATGATCATAATCATGTGAATGTTTTGGTCAGTACAACAGTATAACAATTAGGTGAATCTTGATAGAGGGCATGTCATAGGCGTAGAGGTCCAATAAAGTTTATCAATGATCATTTCTGTTGGCCTGTTTTGTCGATAAATTAGGTGAAGCTATTTTTCTTTAGCATTAAAGTAAGAAGGCTAAAATATTTTTTTACATGTTTGCTTTATTGCCAGTGCATAGTGGAATCAGTGCCATTGGCCTATTGCTGTTATGCTGAGGATAGATAGCTTTCTGATTACCATGGCATTTCATTAATATTCAAAAAGCACAAATGAATGACAAAAACCTCTGACTGGTGCATGAATCACAAACAAACACAAACAAACACAACAAGAAAAAATGAAATGCGGCAACAGCTGTATGATATCACATAAAACATGCAGTATTATTTTGGTCAGGTCCTAGAGAAGGGAGTGTGTGTGTGTGTGTGTGTGTGTGTGTGTGTGTGTGTGTGTGTGAGGTCCGAGATGTTTGTCAGCGACGTTGACGAGAGAGGACGTGTTCTTGGCAGACCACAGCTTTGACAGGAAAGGCTTTCATCTCACTCTGACAGCTGCCTGTTACAAGACATGGCCCATCGCCGTGCACTCCTGACAGTGTGTGTGTGTGTGTGTATTGGGGGGGGGGGGGGGGGGGGGGGGGTTGCTGGTGGTAGGGTTGGGGGCAGAGGAAAGACAAACAGAGATAAGCGGGCCAGCTGCCCCCCTCCAAACACACACACACACACACACACACACACACACTCCCATCCCCCACAACCTCTCCAGCCAGGGCACAAGATTTATGGAGGCACGAAATTCGCATTTCAGACACAGCCAATGGCCTAAGGGTACAAAGGGGGGTGACGGGGTTATTTCAAAAGCTGTTAATTAACGCTGACACTTGTAACCCCAATATGTCTCTCCTGTGGAGGGACACACAAACAACCCAGACACTCCGGCCTGGTCCAGATTTTTCATCCCGTCGGGACTGAGTTCCGAGCGAGCGAGCAACAAGAGAGAGAGTTGGGGTAACGATTGAGGGTGCCTGCCAACACCAGCCCATTCATTATCCGCCACAATGCATCTGAAAGGGAGCCTGGGCTGCAAGGCGAGTCGTGGCCAGGTGAAAATAGAGTGTGAAGACAAGCCGCACAGGGCTTCTAAGAACCCCAGAGCCCACAGCGGGCCGGCGGGCCGGAGGACAGGCCTGTGGGCGGGGGGTTGATGCCCACGGGGGGTGTTTGATTGTAAACAGCTGCCGTACGTAAAGAGATGTGAACATGTGCTGCTAGCACCCAGGACATGATACGGCACTGGAATGAAACGTGTTAACTGAGAGCGTCGTGGGCATCATGATAACGTCATGTTCATGCAGACCTACCATACATGTCCATGGAGGCCTCGGGTCCGTCTGTAATCTGTCCCCTACTCCATTTATACATCTGTCCCTCTGTGCAGGACATTTCTGCAATCAGAAAAAAATACTTTCACACATAACAATTTCTCTGCCTCCTACAGCATTAAAGGTGGAGCACTTCCTGACAATCCATGACACCGTTCAAATTCAGGGAAATTCTCCCCACATTCCTCCAGCCGTCCATCCAGTGTGTGCACCGTGTCCCTGCACAGTCCTGGCTCTGGAAATGGGAAACAAGCATATTCCGGCCAATCAACAATGTTACTTCAGGGACACAGAAGGTGAATTTGATTGGCTGTTGAGCTCAAATGTCAACAACCTTTCTCTAGAAACGAGGCCTGCACTTTGCATACCATTCCTGAAAATGTTGCTGCGTATCAGCTGATACTGTTCAATAAACGTTTATGGTGCCATTAGAGGATGGGGTAGCACTGCAGTTATGGCCCGGGGCGTGCATTAAAACATCTTAAAATAAGAGAGGGCATTAGAGCTGGAGTGGATGGGAAGGCAAGAGCAGGGCCGTGCTCCATGGTGTCAACCCCGGCAATCATCAAGCACAACGCCTGCCAGATTAATAAAAGGTCCTGTCTGGAGGAGACGACGACACACTGAACTCAGTTCAGACAAGGCTCTTATCAAACCAGAAGAGCAATGTTGGTTCTGGTCCAAAGTGAGAGAGAGGAAGAGTGCTTCGAGAGAGACAGAGGGAGGCTAGAGTAAAGTGGGACAAACTAAAAGTGAAAGAAAGAATAAAGAGAGAACACTGGTAAGAAGAAAAGAAAACTGATCAGATGAATAAAGAAGCAGAAAGTGCGACCACCACGCAGAGGACGAGAAAAAGAGAGAGAACACATAAACGAGAGGGGGAGAACGAATGCTGAGGGGAGGAATAGAGAGAGCAACTAAACAAGCGAGAACAAGGGAGAGAACAAACACACTGGTGGGGTGGTGGACATGGGCAGGAGTAGAACTGGACAGCTGACACACAGCTGACTACTATCCAACCCCCCCCCCCCCACACACACACACACACACACAACATGCCCCCAGGACTGGCCCCACACAACCCAAACAACAGCCCCCCTTGCCCCCCCCCCCCCTGCCCCCACAGGTCTTTTGTGTGCCGTCCCTGCTGTGCTGAGCCAGTCCAACCTGTGCCATTATGCCACAACAGAGGCACAACAAGAGGGAAAAGCCCATTAGCTGCTCGCACAACAAAAGGCTGACTGGGACACACAGAGACATGCAGTGTGTGTGTGTGTGTGTGTGTGTCTGTGTCTGTGTGTTTGTGTTTGTGTGTGCATGCTTGTGTGAGTGTATTTGTGTATGCATGCACAAGTGTGTGTGTGTGTGTGTGTGTGTGTGTGTGTGTGTGTGTTTGTGTGTGTGTGTGAGTGTGTTCATGAGTAAGTCTGTGTGATGACCAGGCCCCTTCTTCCAGACCCAGTTATCTCTGAGTGTGAATGAGGCACTGTCCCTGAACGGTCCGCTCCAGTTAGCTGCTTTGGCCAGACACAGCGCTGCCATTCAGCCACCACAAAAGACCTTCATTACCACGTACTTCCTCCAGTGACCATACCTCCAGTGACCTTACCTCCAGTGACCTTACCTCCAGTGACCTTACCTCCAGTGACCATACCTTCAGTGACCTTACCTCCAGTGACCTTACCTCCAGTGACCTTACCTCCAGTGACCTTACCTTCAGTGACCTTACCTCCAGTGACCTTACCTCCAGTGACCTTACCTCCAGTGACCATACCTTCAGTGACCTTACCTCCAGTGACCTTACCTCCAGTGACCATACCTCCAGTGACCTTACCTCCAGTGACCATACCTTCAGTGACCTTACCTCCAGTGACCTTACCTCCAGTGACCATACCTCCAGAGACCATACCTCCAGTGACCTTACCTCCAGTGGAGCCAAGGAGTTCTCGTGTCTCTTGCATCTCCCTTATTTTTCAATCACTCCAGTCTCGACAGCCTTTCAAGGAGAGACCTCTTTTCTGGCGACTCCTTTTTGTGTCTGGTAATGGAAAAGACACTCATGGCACTGCAACGGATCTGGTCCAGGTCGGCCATATCCGGACCGTGACTGGGCCACATTGGGGCCACAGAGTCTCTCTCCATTTGTCTCAAAGCAGTTTAGTTTCAGATTCCAGCTCCTCTCCTGTTCACCCTGTTGTCCCCATGTTTGGTTTGTGTCCCCAGAGACAGAGGGATTACCATACTAGGCATACGCTGTCCCCTGTGTGTTGTTGTGGGGTGAAAGGTCATCGTGGGAGGGCGGTGGCGGACACGTGCCGCTAGGCTAACACTCAGCAGAACAAACTCAGGTGGGGCCCAGAGAGCCGTTCCACTAATGTGTTTGTTTACTGCCGTGCCAGCGGAGAGCTGCACACACACACACACACACACACACACACACACACACTCTCTCTCTTTTCACATATACACACACTCATACACCGAGACACACACTCATACACAAACACATACACATGCACTTTTCTCTCACACACACACATACACACACACACACACACAAACGTACACACACACTCTTTCTGGCATGCGGCTCTTAAGCTGACTCACTCCTCGTTCCCTTTTCAAGCATCTCCACTTCCAGTCCGTAATGCCCTGTGTCCACTTCAAAATCCCACAGCGCTTTTCTCCCCAGACAGTGGGGGGGGGGGGGGGGGGACGCACCGAGAGAGAGAAACAGGCAGGGAGAGAGAGTGTGTGTGTGTGTGTGTGTGTGTGTGTGTGTGTGTGTGTGTGTGTGTGTGAGTGTGTGTGTGAGAAAGAGTCCATTAATGGAGATACAGTAATAGGCTGAGCAGAATTTCCTTCTCCATTTGGCCATTACTACCAGCTCACTGGCCATCTCTCTCTCTCTCTCTCTCTCTCTCTCTCTCTCTCTCTCCCTCTCTCTTTTTAGATGGATGGAGCAGTGAAGCAAACAAGAGAGTGGGTGCTGTGACCTGTGAACGTTCCTGCCAGCCATGCAGAAAACCATCATGTTGTCATGTAAAGGTTTGCATGGGTGGGAGACTGTTGGCCTTTGTGCATGGCACATGTGTGTGTGTACATGTGTGAGAGTGTATGCGAGAGTGTGCACATGTGTGTGTACATGTGTGAGAGTGTATGTGAGAGTGTGTGCACATGTGTGTGTACATGTGTAAGAGTGTATGTGAAAGTACACGTGTGTGTGTACAGGTGTAAGAGGGTATGTGAGAGTGCACGTGTGTGTGTGTGCATGTGTAAAAGTATGTGAGAGTGTGCACATGTGTGTATGTATGTGTGTGTACATGTGTAAGAGTGTATGTGAGAGTGTGCGCATGTTTTAAGAGTGTATGTGAGAGTGTGCACATGTGTGTGTGTGTATGTGAAAGAGTGTATGTGAGAGTGTGCGCATGTGTGTAGACATGTGTGTGTACATATGTAAGAGTGTATGTGAGAGTGTGCGAGTGTGTGCGTGTGGAAGTGGATCATGATGTGAGACAGGGAGTTTGCATGTTTGTGTGTGAGAAAGAGAGAGTGTTTGTTTATGTGTGTGTGTGTGTGTGTGTGTGTGTACATATTTGTGTGTGTGTGTATGCATGTGTGTGCGTAAGACAGAGTTTGTCTGTTTGTCTGTATGTGTGTGTGTGTGTGTGTGTGTGTGTGTGTGTGTGTGTGTGTGTGTGTGACTGCAGGCCTATCCAAATGATGCACATAAATGACTGCGTTTATGGCTCTACATCCAGATTGCGAGAAAATAAACACTAAGGCCGGAGCTCCGAGGCAGACGGGCCGGGCACACTGGAGGTTTACGAGTCTTGGCACGCTCACACAAGCTGATTTGCAACCACGGGATGCTTGAATCTTCCTCAATATCGAATGGCAGCAGCAGCAGCAGCAGCCTCAAAACACTGACCTTAAGCGTTCTAATATTTCAGGGCCAGTAAAACTGATTTACCGCTCCAACCCCTGATGTCCCGGTGTCAACAACGACACATTTAACCTTGCAATAACCAGGTGTGCCACCACACAGACTCTCATGGCTAGCAAAAGTTGGCTAAAAATACGGGCTAATATTTACAGGCCCTTCATACTTTGGATGGGGAGTTGGAGTTGGGTGCGGTGGGGGTGAGGTGGAGGGGGACAGCTGCATATTGTTTGTCCAGCAAGGGTAGGTAAACATTAATTTGATATGAGTACAATGGCCGTCGGCGGCCTGGATTGGGTGTAAGGGGCGGGGAGATGAGGGGAGGTGATGTGAGGTGAGCGAGGGCATCAGGGGCAGGTGGGGGAAAGGTTTCGAGCGGGGCCAGGTCATCTGGGGAATGTTCACTCTGGTGCCATTCCACAGGTGGGCCATGCCAAAGCGCGTGGGTCCAGGCTGTTCAGTCCGACTGTTCCCACCGTGCTACGCACCTCACTGCACCCATCCACCCACCATCAGGGTCAGAACACACAGGGGTCACCCCACAGACTGGTACCACTGCACCCACCATCAGGGTCAGAACACACAGGGGTCACCCCACAGACTGGAACCACTGCACCCACCATCAGGGTCAGAACACACAGGGGTCACAGACTGGTACCACTGCACCCACCATCAGGGTCAGAACACACAGGGGTCACCCACCAGACTGGTACCACTGCACCCACCACCAGGGTCAGAACACACAGGGGTCACCCCACAGACTGGGACCACTGCACCCACGAGTCACAAGTCTGTAACATTCACAGCAGACACTTTGATGCTTGATATTTGCGGTAGCTATTTATTTTAGTCATCGCCATTTGCACGTTTATTGCTATAATTCTACCTTTTTTAGCCTCCACATCCTGCATAGTGTACTCTTTAGAGACAATAAACGAGCATTGCACTGCAAGGTGCACCTGCACAACAAAACTTAGATGATGAACTTGATATGAGTGTGTACAGTTTGGTTTTCAAAAGAACACAGGTGTGTTCTATTCACTGGTATCAAAGCCTGGCTTTGAGGAAGAAACAATAAATTGCTATAAAAAGACTCTGGACTCATTGCTCCCATAAATGATGGCCTGGCAGATCACCTGACAGATATTCCAATACAAATTTGGATCACCAATTAGAGGCCGTGTTTATCACCACACCGCAATGAAACTCAGCGAAGACATCCTGAACTGCAGCAGATCTGGCCAGGATCAGGCTTGAGTCCGGGCCAGGCTCGTTTCCAGACGCCGCGGGCCGCTACCTGGTCTGGCAAGACGCTCGGCAATCTAATAGAGTGAGCCTCATGACTGACTGACATACGATGACAGTCTCAGAATGTTTACAAGGAGCAGGAACTCCAGAGCTGTCAATCTCTGGCGGCGGTTGCCAGATCCAGGGGCGGCAGCTCAAATGGGACGACATGCAACTCAGCGCGCCGTTACAGCTTCTGCGAGGGGTGTTGCCATGGGACTGTTGTTTCTAATACTAAACTATTTGTTGATTTTCTCAGGAAGTGATGGGCACAAAGTGTGCTGATTGCTCTGTTGGCAGAAGCTGTTGGCTTTGGAAATCTAGACAGACGTACCAATGTCAATATTCATCAAGCAATACTGTCACCCATTTCATCTTCATATGTCCATATTTGAGTATCTATGTGTGTGTTTGTGTTTTAACTCTCTCTCTCTGTGTGTGTGTGTGTGTGTGTGTGTGTGTGTGTGTGTGTGTGTGTGTGTGTGTACCCCGCCCCACCCCTCCTGCAGTGTTGACAATAGAAAACTCACAAAGATTAACAAATCATTTTGCAACAAATTAAAAACACAACAACACAACTCCATTCCCTTTAAAGCCCTGTGAATCAATAATAGGCAGGGAGGGCACACATCCATTAGGGCACTAATGTGTATGTGTGTGTTTATGTGTGTGTGCGTACGTGCCCACGTGTGTGTGTGTGTGTGTCTGTGTGTGCGCGCGTGTGTGTGTGTGTGTGCGCGCGCGTGTGTGTGTGTATGTGTGGGGTGGGGGGCAATAAACCATAGGCACTGAGGAGGGGACAGTTTTACAGTCATGTGCCCATATAGAAGATGCTTCCAGAATTCCTTCCCTGTGCATTCGGGGAGCAAAGCAGTGGACAAACAGGGGTCAGTCGAGGAAGAGGAAGGATCAAGAAGTAGGTTACCTCCTGCTGTCACTTATCACATGCGTGCACGTGAACACCCAGCGGCTGGCTTA